>NW_022946064.1:0-891 GCF_012274545.1 Fukomys damarensis | reverse complement strand
GCCCACCTTGTTCCCCTCCCCTCGGCCTTGCGGCATGGGCTGGGGTCTGGGTCCTCTGCAGCAGATGTCCCTCACTTGCTGTCTGATTCATATCTACTGATTTGAATTAAACATTATTTTGTATAAATGAGATATGCTCATGCATTGGTCAGTAATTCTATTTGTGATCAATAACTCTGTTTCCTAAACTTATAAATGTTCTAAAAATGCCCTTTAGTTTTGGTCACGCTGTAAATCTGTTAAAGCAGCCCAAGTTTTACCCTAATAGTAAAAACTAAATAAATACATGTAAACATTCTTATACACCTGCAATAGTAATTATTGCTAACCTCATGATAAATTAGATACATCTGTCTTACCCAAGTATAATGACTTTCCAGGATGTTAAACCCAGGAAAACATCATTCTGATGACTTTGAATTTTTTCAGGCTTACATTGTTTCGGATTGTGATGTGATGGTTAGATATGCCTAAACACCATACAGTCCAGACAATGTCACTCTTATCATTAGAGATTAAATATTAGTAACATATTATATCTGTATACAAATACACTATACACCTGATTAAAAATAAAAACATTTAAATAAGGGTTTATATATATCAGTTAATGCCTTATAGTTAGACAAAAGTAACCAATTGAAAAAAATAAAATTTAAATATATTTTTGTGAAAATAACAAGAAACTTAATTTGTTATACTAAAATATTATATTTGCTCTTGATTTCAGATTTTCCCTATTAAATTTTAGAACAATAATCTGTTAAAATTCTTCTAAGACAGCTGTGATAATTAGAAAATAAATAAATAAATGTTCTCTGGCCAGACTTTTTATTTCAAAGTGTTCAATGTGCAGGTAAGATTGTGAGAATTAAACATATCACCTCTACT
>NW_022946063.1:0-631 GCF_012274545.1 Fukomys damarensis | reverse complement strand
TAAAAGGACATAAACAAAGATGTTCAGTAGTGTGGCTGCAAGAAATGGAAGGATGCAAACTGTATTCTATCATGAACTTTGCCCAGGATTCACTTTTCATTTTATCTCCTACTGCTTAAGTCTCATCCCTAGTAAAATATTTAGAGAGAATCATATGCCAAGTAAACTGTTATTATTTGTATGGAGAGATTTCTCCAAGCCATAACAGTAGTTTGACTGTCCACACAATCTCTCAGTAGATGTTTACCATCCCTTCAGCATTGTCTTCGACAATCAATAATTCTATTTTTCACAGAATACATTTCTTTAGGTGTAGCCTAAAAGCTCTCACAATCTGAAAAACCTAGAGTCATTGAAATGAAACATTAAGTTGAGAATAAAGAAACTAATTACTGTAAGTAAAGAATCTTATTTTAAGGGTGACAGAGTTGAACATAAAGTTTTATAACTGAAATAAATAATAAAAATATAACCTTGATCCTCAGTATGAACACTGTAATTTAGAGGGAAAATAACATATAATCAGCAGTCATATTGTCACACAAATTTTATATACATGTGTATGTGTGTGTGTAGTAAAACAATATAAAAATACAAGTTAAATGTAAAATTTATTAATTTGTTTATGTAG
>NW_022946062.1:0-1598 GCF_012274545.1 Fukomys damarensis | reverse complement strand
TCTAAATCCTACTGACTTTCTCCTAAAGAAATCACTTTTACTTTTCTCAAAAATTTCTCATCAATTCCTTCTGCAATTTATTTAAATGTAGAGTATAATACCAATCATACAGTGTTGCCATCACATAAGATAACATAAAATAGATGGATCTACAACATTATCCCTAAGGGGGGAAAACCCCCACAGTGCTAAGAACAAATTAAGTCTCTCACAAAAAAAGTGAGGTTCTAGGGAAGGATTGTTCATAGAAATGAAAATGTTTGCCAGTTTCCTGTAATAATTCATATATTCATTTATTTTGCCTGAGACTGAAAAGAAAGGATATAGACATTTTTTGCGGGGGTACTGGGGGTTGAACTCAGGACCTTGTGCTTGTGAGGCAGGTGGCAGAACCCTAAAAGGGTAGCTAAATCCCTACCCTTTAGACATTTTAAAAATATATTACTTTATAAGAAATTATATATTGGTAATTGACCACTGAGAATATTTTGGATGCATGATAATTTAAAGGTTTCATGCAAATATAATTGTTGAAAATCAATTTAAACTTTCAGTTTATTATCTAGTGATTCATAATATGAAGACTCTCAGAGACTCATATAATTTTAGTGAAAGAAAAAAGTATTCCACACAACCTTCTTGCCCTCATCGGTTTGCAGTTGAGGTTCAGGGAAACAAAGATTTAAAGCAAGGATGTGATTCATGTTTAGTTCAACACCAGCACAAAAGAAATGCGTACAAATCACACAGGGAAAAAGTGGTAGAGACAGAAAATCAGATCTAGAGGTGAACAAGAGAATAAAAGGTCCACGAAATCTTGGCCTGTGGGAGTTTGATCTTAAATTCAGGGGGCTGGGGACTCCGGGATGATTTCTTTTGTTTATGCTCCCTAATACTACCAAATTACTGCAACAGCATCCTCCTCTGCCAAGCCTTAAATGGCACTGAATTCTGGGCTGAATGGAAATCCTTGGGAGGCATGGACAGGGTTTTACACAGGTAGGAAGCCAGGGTAACAGCAGGTAGTGTGGTAAGGCATGGCATACCTAGAAGGTGTAAAGAGAGAGACATAAGCAGCTGCAGGGATTGCAGAGGCAAGGGGGTGAAGACTGAGGTAGCCCCACTGCGGATCAGAGAGAGACTGGATGTTTGACCAATCCCACTATGCCCTTCCTCCAATGCTACAATTGAACTTGTCCAATTATAAAACAGAGGCCAAAACCTCCAATTAGTCACACCCATAAGAGCATAGCTGAAACCCAGCAGAGCTCTGCATGAAGGAGGAAAGGAAAGCAGGGTTAGCAGTCAGGGGATCCTGGCTGCCCAACCGAGTCCCTTCACTCACTAATAGACAAGTGAACCAATGAGCAGGAACCAGATCAAGCACCAGTCAACCCATCCAACCTTCACAGAAGACTGGGTGTCAGGCCGGTGCAAGACAAATGTCTGTCCATTTTTGAACTAATGGGGAAGAGCACGCTAGATGAATTCTGACAGCAGTATAAATAGGGCTGAGTTGACTCTTTTGTGCTTTTGTTTGTGCATGGTATTTTTCTTTTCTTTTTCTCCTTTAATCTGGTATATATAATGGAAATATT
>NW_022946061.1:0-215 GCF_012274545.1 Fukomys damarensis | reverse complement strand
CCACTAAAGAATTATTGGAAGAATCCAGACAAGAGCATCAGCAACACAAAACACTTAAAAGACACCCCCACAAAAGATTTGGTGAATGAATAGATATGAGTTCAATCCCTGTACCACACACACAAAAATTCCACTGAAATCAGCATGTAAGGAATCACGGATAACCTTTGTCAGGCTAATTACAGCAGTCATAATGACAGTGAACTCAAATTTAA
>NW_022946060.1:0-279 GCF_012274545.1 Fukomys damarensis | reverse complement strand
TCTTCTTAACCTTCTTGTTGTTACACTAGATTCAGTAAATACCACTGACGCTTTACTCTGGGTCAAGTAATATACTTTTATATGCAATTCTACCCTCCTTCCCTCTCCACTTTCTTAGCTGCCGTTTTTTGGTTTTTATGACTTCAAAAATGTCTAAGATCACTACCTATTCATTTAACAATGCAAAGAAACAAGGCATAGAATGTTGCAGACAATAAAAAGAAAAAAACTACTAAGATATCATTTTACTTTTTTTATTTTTCTCTAAATTTTTTTCTT
>NW_022946059.1:0-269 GCF_012274545.1 Fukomys damarensis | reverse complement strand
GGGTGCGCGTGCGTGGGTGCGTGCGTATGCGTGCGCGTGCGTGCGTGGGTGTGTGCGCGCGTGTGTGCATATGTCCATGCGTGCGTGCGTAGGTCCATAGTTGCATACACATGTATCTGTGCTTCCTTTACTTCCTGTGCTTTTTGTCCCCACCACTAGGTGGCGCTACCGGATCGACGTACTCAGGACCTGGCGCTTGCGCTCATGCTTCCGAGGTAGGGATGGCACCACCACGGAGCTAAATCCCCACCCTCTCGCCACCCCCCTCC
>NW_022946058.1:0-322 GCF_012274545.1 Fukomys damarensis | reverse complement strand
TTTTTTTGTTTGTAAAACAGTGTCATTACAGTCTGTACCAAATCACAGTACAGTTTTGCATTTGATCTGTATTGAAGAGAAAGCAGTTGTACTTTTGAAATATTTAAAATTTCATATTCGTACCTACATTTAAAATATTTCCCTGTAATTTTCACAATACTTTCATTTGCCTCAAAAAATATATATATTATGAGCAACTTTTCCTATCATTAAATATTCTTACATTATATGTGTAATGAATCCATAACATACCATTGTAAAGCTAGAGCATAATTTCTCTTATTGAGCTATGTTGATTTACAATCATTCACCATTAGAAACA
>NW_022946057.1:0-218 GCF_012274545.1 Fukomys damarensis | reverse complement strand
TTTTTTTTTTTTAGTACCGGGGATCTAACTTGGGTCCTTGTGCTTGCAAGGCAGGCAGCAGAGCAACTGAGCTAAATCCCCAGCCCCTCTATTTAACTTTTTGAGCATAGAGGATGTGGTTATAATACTGCTTTAATATCTTGCCTGCTAATTCTAATATTTATATTCATTCTGGGTTGGTTGAATTTATCTGCTTATTATGGGTCATATTATTGTGG
>NW_022946056.1:0-449 GCF_012274545.1 Fukomys damarensis | reverse complement strand
GGTTTTACTCTCCTCCTCCCCTGGGAAAAGAGTAACATTTTCAGCACCAAGGGTATTTCATTAACTTTATTGCAGGGAGATTTTCATTATATACTAAAAAAGAAGGAACCAAAGACCTGCATCTGGTCCCCCCTTAATAGCATCATTAAATTCATTTCTACTTTGCCTGGCAAGAAAAATATTAGGATAAAGCAGTTGTGGTAGTCATTACTGCTATTTGCCAAATTTTTCTAGTTTTCTCTCTCTCTTCTGGGCTCAAGTAATAATGTAATTCCTCATCCCATTAACTTTAAATGTGGGGAGGTGAATTGCTTTGTCCAATGAAATAAAAGTTAATGAGTTCTGTGTGGAAGCCTTACGAGCTTGTGTGTTTTTCTCTACCAGCCTGAGTAACCAATTATGTTCTTGATAATGGAGAATAACCCACAAATGATGTGACATGGAATAAA
>NW_022946055.1:0-202 GCF_012274545.1 Fukomys damarensis | reverse complement strand
AACTCATAAAGCCTGTTTGATCTGTGGGCTATGCCGTGACTTTTATTTCACTGGTGCGGGAATACCACTTCTCTGTTCACGCCACCCTTTGTGTTTCTGCTGGCACTGAGCACGTCTTCCTGTGATCTTCAATAAAAGCAGCTGCTTAACATGGATAGTTGGGTGTGTATTTTGCAATTCTTTGCTCCTTGGAAAAGAGAGC
>NW_022946054.1:0-238 GCF_012274545.1 Fukomys damarensis | reverse complement strand
GTAATGCCATTCCCTTAGCTTTTATTCTAGAAATACAGTTGTTTGAATGAAAACACCACTGTGGTACTGAGCCTACGGCTGAGCTGCTCGCTGGCTCCTCTCCTCCGGCCCAGAGTCTCCTGCAGTGTGGTGCCAGCCTGCTCCGCGTGTAAGATTCACTGCAGCCACCGGGCTCGGCCTTCACCTTCTTCTGACTCTTTCTTTATCTGGGAATCAGTCCCGGGTGAGCTTTATGGCA
>NW_022946053.1:0-956 GCF_012274545.1 Fukomys damarensis | reverse complement strand
GCTGTGGACACATTTTACAGAAATGATATGTGAAACATACCCTTTCACTTTACAAATATTTCATTTGTTAGTACTTCTGCTTTTGTCACGTGGACAAGTAATGGATGGCCAAGATGATCTGAAGTTGAGTAGTGTAAAAGCAATATGTCGCCCTTTAATCTTATAAAGAAAATCCAAACAGGCCATTCATTTTTTTTTTCCCCTGCTTATTTCCTCTGTAGCATTTGGTACAATGAGGGTGGAAATCAGGGTAGAAATTTTCCCAAATGCCAGGTTGCCAACCCTTGATTTTATTCTTGAGGCAGAAAGTGTTCTGACTGCAATCCTGGGAGAAAGAAAGATGACTGACACATACAGACAAGGAGTAGGCAGGGACATTAGGATTTAAGTGTTATGGTTGTGTTGAGATGCCCCCACCAAAGCCTCATGCAGTCATAGGTCCCTGAATCTAGAGGGCGTGACGCTGGGATTAAGGGTGTGTGGTTACTAAATCAGCCCACTGATTGGTTCCTGATAGTCTGTATAGGACAAAAGGGGCAGCTGTTGCTCTCCCTTGTTGCTTTGCTACCTTTGGCCTGCCATGAACTGTACCCCTCTCCCAGGTACCACCCTGCCTTGGAGTCAGCCACTATGGCCTGATGCCTCAACAGACTGTGAGGTAAATAAACCTTTCCCCTTTTAACTTTGGGTGTTGGGTACTTTGTCTCAGCAACGAGAAAAGTGACTAACACAAGTGTCCTCGTGACATGAAGCTATTTTCCCCTACATCAGATGTCCCAAGAGAACAAGGCAGAAGCCCCTATTTCTTTTACTGTCTAGCGTTAAAGTCCTACTCTGTTATTGCTTCAGTAGGCCAAGCTTACTCAGTGAGGGAGGGGATTTCACAGAAGTGAGAATCACATTTCACTAAAATGTGAAAATCACTGGAGGCTCTCAAACTCTGTAATAAAACATGG
>NW_022946052.1:0-253 GCF_012274545.1 Fukomys damarensis | reverse complement strand
CTACCCAGCTGGGTCACCTGGCACCACTGTGTGACATCGTAGCTGAAGTCACACAGACCCCTGTGTAGGAGCAGAGGGTGGAGTCGAGCCCTTCTCTGTCTCCCTGGAGCTGCTGCCTGCTTTCTGGCATCCTCTCCACCCGCTCCCAGCCTTGGTACCCATGGCCTCACCAGCTGCACTGTGTGCCCAGCCCCACACTGCCCCCACTTCCCCAGAGGGAAACAGTATTGCCCTCAGGGTAGCCGGCACTCGG
>NW_022946051.1:0-290 GCF_012274545.1 Fukomys damarensis | reverse complement strand
GCAGCTGCCCCTCTATTTACCAAGTAGAGTCCCCATTCAGTAGAACCCCCACCAAGCCCAAAGGTCCCCATTTAATTATATTAACAAACTTTTAGATAACCCCTGAGAACCACATAGTAAAAATTAACACATTGTTTTTGACCAATGAAAGATTTCTGAGTTTTTATACACAAACAACAATATGTATTACTTTTGTAAAAACCAGTCTTGATATCATTTTGATCAGCTGGAAAACTGGGGTGGGAGAAAGCATGTCTTTAACTTTAATGACATTTATCTGTAAGCCAACT
>NW_022946050.1:0-1013 GCF_012274545.1 Fukomys damarensis | reverse complement strand
AGAGAAGCTGTTTCCCGGGGAAAACTGCACTTTAAACCGCAGAAGCCCTCTGCACAGTGCGTTGGTGTTCAAACGTCAAACTCAACCTATCCCCAAGTATACAGATTTCTGGAGGCTAGTGTGCACTAAGAACTGCTAGGCACTCTCTTAGGCGTGAAGGGCTTCTCTGCTAAAAGTGCCTCACAACAGTGTTTCAATCTCTTCCAGGCAGAGACCTACAAACAAAAAGGAATACAGTTGTACTCCACATAAGAGGTGGACTTCACTGGTAAACTCACAGAGTTGCAGCACCTTTCTCTGTGGAGTACCTCACCTTCATGAAACTGACCGCTTTCTCTTTAAACGGCTAAGCGGCGAGAGCAGAGGTTTCCCCGGGAAAACTGCACTTTAAACTGCAGAAGCCCTCTGCAAAGTTCGTTTCTGTTCTAAAGTCAAAGTGAACCTATCCCCGAGTATACGGAGTTGTGGAGCCTTGTGTGCACTCAGAGCTGCTAGGGACTCTCTTAGGCCTGAAGGGCTTCTCTGCTGAAAGTGCCTCACAACAGTGTTTCAATCTCTGCCAGGCAAAGACCTACAACCAAAAAGGAATACAGTTGTACTCCACATAAGAGGTGCACTTCAATGGTAAACTCACAGAGTTTCAGCACCTTTCTCTGTGGAGCACTTCACATTCCTGAAACTGAACGCTTTCGCTTTAAACGGCTAAGCAGCGAGAGAAGCTGTTTTCCGTGGAAAACTGCACTTTAAACCGCAGAAGGCCTTAGCAAAGTGCGTTTGTCTTCTAACGTCAAACTGAACCTATCCCCAAGTATACAGAGTTCTGGAGGCTTGTGTGCACTCAGAGCTGCTAGGCACTCTCTTAGGCCTGAAGGGCTTCTCTGCTAAAAGTGCTTCATAGCAGTGTTTCAATTTCTGCCAGGCAGAAACCTAAAAACAAAAAGGAACATAGGTGTACTCCAAATAAGAGGTGGATTTCACTGGTAAACTCACAGAGTTGCAGCACCTTTCTCTGT
>NW_022946049.1:0-671 GCF_012274545.1 Fukomys damarensis | reverse complement strand
GTCCATTTCTTCTGTGTTTTCTATTTTATTAGAGTACAGGTTCTTGAAGTAGGTATTGATGATCCTCTGAATTTTGGCTGTATCTGTTGAGACTTCACCTTTTTCAATCTCAACTGCATGGGTCTAAGCCTTTTCTTTCCTTTTTTTTTTAAATTTTGGTAATGTTGACTAAGGGTTTATCAGTTTTATTTATTCTTTTGGAAAACCAACTCTTTGATTTGTTGATTTTTTCTATCATTCTCCTAGTCTCTGTTGCATTGATTTCTGCTCTGATCTTTGTGATGTTCTCCCTTGTATGAGTTTTGGGTTTCTCTTGCTCTTCTTTTTCTCGCTATATAAGATTCAGCATTAGGTAGTTTATTTGAGCTTTATCTGTTATCCTAGTATGGGCATTCACTGCTGTGAATTTCCCTGTTTTCATTTCATCCCATACATTCCTATATGTTGTATTGGCATTGGCATTTATTTGTAAAAACTGTCTAAATTCTTTAATTTCCTCTGTGAACCATTTGTTGTTCAGGAGAGTGTTGTTCAATTTCCATTTGTATGTGAAGTTCTTGTCGTTTTTTATGCTGTTAATCTACAGTTTAATTGCACTATGACCTGATAATATACATGCAATAACTTCAATTCCTTTGCATTTACTTAAATGTGTTCTATGAGTTAGTATG
>NW_022946048.1:0-397 GCF_012274545.1 Fukomys damarensis | reverse complement strand
ATTCACTGGTAAACTCACAGAGCTGTAGGAATTTTCTCTGTGGAGTACTTCTCATTCAGGAAATTCACAGCTTTTGTTTCAAAGGGCTATGCAGTGAAAGAAGCTTCTTTCAAGGGAAATCTGCACTTTAAATTGCAGAAGAACTCTGCAGAGTGCGGTAGTGTACTAACCTAAAATTGAACCTATCTCAAACTTTACAGAGTTCTGGAGGTTTCTGTGCACTCAGAGCAGCTAGGCACTCTCTTAGGCCTTAAGGGCTTTTCTGGTACAAGCGCCTCACAACAGTGTTTCAATCTCTGCCAGGCAGAGACTTACAGAAAAAAATAAATACAGGTCTACTGCATATAAGATCTGGACTTCACTGGTAAACTGACAGAGTTGCAGCACCTTTCTATGT
>NW_022946047.1:0-271 GCF_012274545.1 Fukomys damarensis | reverse complement strand
CAGACTTTTCATCCTCATTTGTCCTACTGTTTGCCATTGGTGAACTGGAAATCTGTTTTTGTGACTTGCTTAAGTGTTTTCTCATTTTTATTTTTATTGTTGGTTTGTTCTTCTTTAATTTCTGGGTATTACTTAAATCTTCCTAATATAGTTGCGTTTTAGCTTTTGAGATTCTAATGACTCACAGACATCCTCATTTTCATAATATCAGAGAAAACAACTCTTTAAATCAATCACAACCCTTTATCCCAATTGATACATTCAGCAGCCC
>NW_022946046.1:0-340 GCF_012274545.1 Fukomys damarensis | reverse complement strand
GAGTGGATTCGTATCAGTAAAAGGAAAATTGTGCAAGTGCTGTGTCAGTGTTTAAATGTCCCACCTTCTTTTCCAACTGGGTCCTGCAGAACATAATTAACAGCATGATTGACAGGGTGCTGAGTCATGTCTGCTGGATATATTGCTTATATCCTTTCCAATAATTCACTCTAACTGCATGCAGGAGATGCAGTCCGTATATATGATCCTTTGTTGGGCTTCGGGGAAAGAAAGGTTACTCTGTGGTGTGGAGGAATGTCTAGTGCACCTGCATTTTAGTTTGGAATTTTCAGAATTTTCTTGGGCAGACTTGGGGTCTTTGTTTTCCTTATCTCAGCCA
>NW_022946045.1:0-245 GCF_012274545.1 Fukomys damarensis | reverse complement strand
AGTGTTGAAACTTAATGGCCAGTGTAAGAGCACTAAGAGGCAGGACCCTCGGGAGGTGAGGAACTCATGAAGGTAGAGCTCCTAGGATGAGATGAGACACCCTTATAAAAGGGCTGACAAACAGAGGTCATCACTTTACCTTTCCTCCTCCCACCATGAGAGGAAACAGCATCCCCACTGAGGACTCTGTGTTCAGGCACAACTTGAAGCAGATCCAGGACCCCAGCCAATCTTCCTGTGCAATC
>NW_022946044.1:0-262 GCF_012274545.1 Fukomys damarensis | reverse complement strand
AAACCACCCACGTGCAAAATCAACCCGCAGGCGCTGACCTTTTCAAGTGCGGTCCTTAGAAACGAGTGACGACTCTGTCCCCAAGCCCTGCTTGTATGCACTCACAACCGTGGTGGCCCCTGTCTTTATTACTGGCCCTTCTGGCTGCAAGGGGTGCTGGGTAGCTTCGGAAGGGAACTGTGAGCCTCTGTGACCCCGTGTGATGGTGCTGAGGAATCTGACAGCAGGGCCTCTTCCGCTGCACTGCTCAAGGCAGAGTCTT
>NW_022946043.1:0-207 GCF_012274545.1 Fukomys damarensis | reverse complement strand
ATAGCAGCATCTTCAAGTTGGCTGAGTTCTTTGTACCAGATATGCAGTAGCTTCATTTTTTTTAAATAATAAAATCTTCTGAGTTCATTTTGTATGTTTTTTTGCTCTAGATCTGAAAGTACACGTTTTTTCAAGGAACCATGGTTTTTTGTGGGACATGTGATTTAGACAGAAAAATACAGTTACTAGGATACTTATTGTTGCTGA
>NW_022946042.1:0-229 GCF_012274545.1 Fukomys damarensis | reverse complement strand
CTGGTATGCCCGAGGCCCTGGGTTCAACCCCCAGCACCACACACATACACATTTACTTCAAATATACAATTATTACTGGCCAAAATAAGGTAAGGAGGGACAAAGGCTCCTAGTTAGAACTAGGCTGGGGCTGGTGAGCCAGGAAGTGGAGGATCCAGGAGAACCGCCCTGTCCTTCCCTCACCTGCTGAGCTCGTAGGTAGTGAGCCACAAAGTGCTGCTGCAGCTTC
>NW_022946041.1:0-214 GCF_012274545.1 Fukomys damarensis | reverse complement strand
TTACTTTAAACACACATCTCACTGTCCTTGCCACTTTCTGAAGAAGTTCTGGAAGTCCTCTTCCGTGAGCGTCTTTACGAGGAATGATAAAAATAAAATGAATGCTGCTGTTGCCATCCAGTAGAAAGGCAGGCTTCTAAAAACATTACATTGTGGCCTTGCAAATTCTCGCTCTTCCCTAAAGTCAAAATAACCATGAAAGGTGAACATTTTG
>NW_022946040.1:0-212 GCF_012274545.1 Fukomys damarensis | reverse complement strand
CTCAGAGCAGCTAGGCACTCTCTTAGGCCTTAAGGGCTTTTCTGGTACAAGCGCCTCACAATAATGTTTCAATCTATGCCAGGCAGAGACCTACAAAGAAAAAGGAATACAGTTGTACTTGATATAAGATGTGGACTTCACTAGTGAAGTCACAGAGTTGCAACACCTTTCTCTGTGGAGTACTTCACATTCAGAAAACTAACCGCTTTGGT
>NW_022946039.1:0-831 GCF_012274545.1 Fukomys damarensis | reverse complement strand
GGGAGGTCATCACAAAAGACTAGCAAAACACACACACACACACACACACACACACACACACACACTCAAGGACAATGACCCAGATGCTGGTATTTAACCTAACTCTTCCCTTTTTTGTTATGACTATATAACCAGACATCCATCTACTTATCTAATATGGATTATATTTTCAATTAGGAGCAGTGAGCTAAGGGGGAGAGCCCAGCCTTATCAATGGTGGGATCCTATGATGAACTTGAACACATCATATGCCAGTCACCATAGTTTCATCCTGACAGGTACCCCAGGGATGCCAGACAAGAACCCATGGGTGGCCTTTCTCCTGAGATTTCTCTATGCACTCCCTCTCCTGGGAAATGGTACCATCCTAACATCAAAGTAGATCAGAGTCTCCATTAGCCCATGTACTACTTCCTCTGTATCCTGGCTGTGACTGATGTGAATCTCTCCACGTTCACCTTGCCCTCGATGCTCAGCATCTTCAAGGTTCTTCTACATCCATCCTCACCCATGGTGTCACTGGAAAGATTGGAATAGCTGTCTTCACCTGGGCATTTTGTGCAGTCTTCCCAGTGATATTCCTCATAAAGCTGCTGCCCTTCTGCCATTCCAATGTCTTATCTCATTCCTATTGTCTTCATCAAGATATGATGCATTTTGCCTGTGCCAGCACTCACATCAACAGCTTCTATGGTCTCATTGTCGCTATCTTCACCTTGAGACTTAATGCCCTGATGATTCTCTTTTCCTAGGTATTACTCCTGGATACAGTGCTGGGCTTTGCCTCCAGAGCTGAAAGGCTCAGAGCCCTCAACACTTGCCTCACTCCCA
>NW_022946038.1:0-365 GCF_012274545.1 Fukomys damarensis | reverse complement strand
TGGGCACTAACGCGACGGGAGTTTCGCCGCTTCTTCTTGTTGCTGATGGCACAGGGCAAATTACGTTCCTGTGTACTCATCCGGAAATGCAACTGCATGAATTGTATCCTTTGGGCCAAGGCCGCGTGGCCTGGGTCTTGGGGGCACAGAGAGGCGACAGGAGTGTGGGGGCCAGGACTCAGCGCGGGCAGCGGTGCAGGGATGGAGGCCAGGGGAGGCGAGGCAGAGGCCAGGGGGTCGGGAGGGAGGAGCCCACGGTGGCCTGCGGGGGAAAGGAGCGGGGCGGAGAGAGCGGCCAGAGGGAGAGGCAGAAGCAGGCAGAGAGGAGGGCTGAGGCGCCTGGGGTGTGTGTGTGTGTGTGTGTG
>NW_022946037.1:0-222 GCF_012274545.1 Fukomys damarensis | reverse complement strand
AATCTGGAACGTGTGATGCTGGGGTTAGGGCTGTGATTACTAAATCAGCACATGTGAGTGACTGGTTTGGCGCCACCCTGATCCCGGTAGTCTGCATAAAATAAAAGGGGCAGAAAGACACTGTTAAATCGTCTTGTTGCCTTTGCTACTGTGTGGGCGCCCTGTTGTTTCTCCTCTCTCTGCCTTGCAATCAGCTGATTATGGACTCTATGATCTGTAACC
>NW_022946036.1:0-231 GCF_012274545.1 Fukomys damarensis | reverse complement strand
GCAGAACCTCCAGCCCCTTCTCTAGCTAGGTTTGGCGGTTGGCTCTGCCGCATTTTAAGCAAGTTTCCATGTGGGAAAAGCAGTCCCCAGTATGGAGCTGGTGAGTGTGCGGACAACTCAGGGCTGTGAGCTGTGTTTGTGTAAACACTAGGTGTGCAAACACGGGCTCCAGATTCGGGCCGCCTGGCTTCTGTTCTGGACTCATTACCTCTTTCATTTAGGCAAGCTGCT
>NW_022946035.1:0-816 GCF_012274545.1 Fukomys damarensis | reverse complement strand
AAAAATCAAAAGCATCCATATGGGAAAAGGAAAACAATCTCTATTCATAGGTGAAATTATTGCACACATGGAAAATCCTAAAGAACCCACAAGAAAACCTACTAAAGCTAATACATCCTGCAAAATTGCAGTATACAAAATCAACAAAAAGCAATTGTTTCTGTACTCCTGATATATTCTAATCTCTTAAATGATTACATATTATGTAGGAAGTAGACATACGAGTGAATATGAGAACTAAAACTATAAAACACTTAGAATCATCATGACTTTAGATTAAACAATATTTTCTTAGACAGGTCACCAAAAGTGCTAGCAAAAAAAGTGGGCATAAACTGGTCTCCATCAAAACCGAAACTTTCTATGTTCCAAAGGACATCATTAAAAAGGAGAAAAGACACCCCGCCCCTCATGAGTATGGACTAGATTTAGTGACTTCCTTTAGCCAAGAGAATGTAGAAGAAATGTTACTTGCAATGTTTGCCTATAGGACTGTAGCTTCCACTCAGGTGCTCTTACTCTCTCAATTGCTTGTTGAGAGGCCAGCTCCTAGGTTTGCGAAGTGCTATAAGGAGAGGCCCACAAAGCAAAGAATGTCTCTCGTCAACAGCCAGGGTTGACCTGGTAACAGCTTCCAGTTGAACCTTGACAGAATTGTCTTGGTTGACATATTGAATGCAGCCAGAGGCACCCAGCTAAGCTGAGCCCAAATGCCTGACCCACAGAAATTATGAAATAATGTTTGTCTTAATTCTCTTAGGATAAACGAGATGGGGCCATTTCTTGCTGCAACTGGCTGAGTCTTTTCTAAAGGCC
>NW_022946034.1:0-591 GCF_012274545.1 Fukomys damarensis | reverse complement strand
CCACCCCATTAAAGTGTATGTTAAAGAACTTTAAAAGAGACTCTGTGGGGCGGAACTGTAGAGTAAAGCTGACGCCCCTCAGTTGGAAAAACCTTTGCAAATCAGATTGGCCCTTCTTCAGTGAGGGGACAGCCGAGGAGACAACTGACTAAAAAAACGTTACATGGGCTGATAACTGGGGGAAGATGAGTTTCCCTATCTTGATTATTGGCTAAATGTAGTCCAGCCTCAAACAGCCTGGCTATAGCCCTGCTTGGGGACATATTATAAGACACTCATAGCCCAAGCCGTGCTGAAACAAAAGAGAAAAAATGATCAGCTTGACTGGGAGTCTCAACAACAACAAAACATGATGTGTCATAAGGGGATGAAAAGTCCAGCATGAGTTCCTGGATCTGCCAGACTGCCCTGTTCCCATCTTAGGGAGAGATTTGCTCCAGAAACTTCAGGCTCAAACTACCTTTGGGCCATGGGGAAATGTGACTTTAAGCCCGACCCAGCCAAGGGCCGTGGTGTTATTCTTACTGACCTGCAGGCAGTGGAATGGAGATTGTATTCAGATGAGTCACAAAAGCCAGGGTTAGATGAGCT
>NW_022946033.1:0-1037 GCF_012274545.1 Fukomys damarensis | reverse complement strand
GAGATGTCATGAGATTCATTCAAGTTACTTTTGATCTCTACAATTATAAGAGGTGCTCAAAGTTGTGGCCCTTGGCTTCCAGACATTTATTAGTACAGTGAACTGCTGCTTAAGTAACCTTGGTCATTGAGATTGCTGCACATTCTTGTTTAATTTCTTCTTAAGAGCTGGCAGTGTGGGGGGGTTTCTGTGATATAAAACATACTTTAGGGTACCTCATCCAAGGGTAATGCCTATCTATTGAAAAAACATAATATTTTTCTTTTCCTCAAATGTGTATACATTTTTGGCCAACTCAGTATATATATCTGGTCTATTCATCTATGGTATAGATATATGTTATATGTGTTACTCTAGTGAAATCTAACTGATATACAGTCCTAATACAAAGGTTATAAATTTTATAGTATTGAAAAATTGAAGAAGCTGAATATTAAAAATTCTAGAGTCAAATGTTGTACTGATTCTAGGTCGCTTGTATGCAGCTGAGTCAAGTTATTCTGAAGCAAGACTGTATTATACAATCACTTGAATGCTTGCTTAAAATTTAACTTTTGAAATTTCTAACCATCTGCTCTTCAGCAGATTCTTTGAGAACTACTACCCTTACTACCTCGGTATGAAGACTTGTTCCACGTATGTATGAGCTATACTATCTAAGTACAATTTGATAGATGATTATATCAAACAGTGTGTGTATGCACTTTTTTCAAATGGATGCAGATGACAATAGATTTATCATTTGAATATTATCTCTTGTTTCCTAACCTAGATTTTTCCCTTTTTCTTTTCTAATTTCAATCCTATGTTATAATCTAGCAAGATAAATTGTTTTCATCTTCATCATTCTTCACATGCAGTGATCAAATTTGATCATACCAATAAAAGTATGTAGAATTTTTTAAAAAATAAAGTTTTAGTTAGGAGACCTTTAGATATCAATCAAAAGAATGGTAAGTTTAGTGATTTTAACTCTGGGCAGACTAGCTGCAACATATTATTTTGAGTAAATTGATATTCAGATTATATCATGAAAA
>NW_022946032.1:0-209 GCF_012274545.1 Fukomys damarensis | reverse complement strand
AAAACTCATAATTATATTCCTAAACAATTACTAACAATGAACCTCAAATAACAATAACACTCTCCCTCAAAGCCTCACTATTCTGCACATGTAGTTTAATTGGGAGTCTATTCCTACTCCTACATCTAAGGCTATGCGTACACTGGGGCCAAACAATTCCCATTATATCTATACCGCATTTCTCATGTACTTAGAAACCCAAGGTACAC
>NW_022946031.1:0-202 GCF_012274545.1 Fukomys damarensis | reverse complement strand
CTCCTCCCACCCCAGATGGAGTGCGCCACTCACAGTCCTGTGTCCCTGTGTCTGTAGGACACTTTACGACCTAACTCAAATATGGACCTACTCCTGATCGGACACAGCAACACTGCGGCTGTGGACTGGCTCTGAGATTGAACTGCCCACCACTTGAACAGCAAAGTTAACCAGTGCATACAACTGTGATCCACAGTCAAAC
>NW_022946030.1:0-714 GCF_012274545.1 Fukomys damarensis | reverse complement strand
CTTTCTCCATTTGAAAGTCTTTCTCCAGAGTCATAATGTGTTAGAGGCATCTCAGCAAGTGGAAAGTTAGGATTTTGCAACAAGTCCATTAACAATGAAATTTTATCATCTATGTGCTCCTGGAGTTTATATATTCGCTGGTCAATGTAGTCCATAAGTTTCTTTTCCATCAGTTCCATATTTTTAGAAAGAATCTTTTCCAAGTAGGAACAAATGGGCTGTTCTTCCATTCTAAAAATAAATTTTAAAAGTGTGTCACTTTCCTCCAATATTATAAGTAAAACCAGTCATGCAATAAGCAGCCAGTACGTATCACTGAAATTAATATTCTCAACAGTACTGTCTCCTTATGACATTTTTTCAGGTGCTACAATACATATACAAGAGGTGGCTACAGTTCTGAATGTCCAATACACTCTTACTTAATTCTTTTTATTTACTATACAATTGAAGTGGGAATATAAAAGTGAAGATGAATCCTTAAAGACCAAGACTTTAGTGGCCTGCGGATTTAGCTCAGTGGCAGAGCCCCTTGCCTTATAAGTGCAAGATCACAAGTTCAGTCCCCAGTACTGAAGGGCGGGGCAGAACAAGAACTTTAGAAAAGGACTTTTTGGATTGTGAGTGCTAAATAAAAATGATCTTGCCCAATATTTTAAAAACTCAACACATACATTTTCCAAGTAATCTTATCATTTCAAGCAGTTTTTTTTT
>NW_022946029.1:0-2170 GCF_012274545.1 Fukomys damarensis | reverse complement strand
GGTTTTCAAAGTCCCACTGTAAGTGTACATACCTTCCGTGTAAAATTTCTCCTGCTTTATGTCATTGTCAACATTTTGGTTCAAAGATGAATTTTTGTTCAGAGTGAGCTGTTCTGGCGAGCGCTTTCTCACTGTGACTTTAAATTTGCATTTCCACAAGAGTTTCTTATTTACTGACCAATTACCCAGCAAACTTAGCATATTCACTTATTAATTTTCATAATTTACATGTGGATTCCTTGTTTTCTCTCTGTACACAGTCTTATAATCTGAAAACAAGAGTAGTTTCCGTTCTTTCTTTGCTTTTTATTTATTTTTTCTAGCCAGAACGTCCAAGGACAATGCTGCCTAGAAGTGATGGTTCCTATTGTTTTGTGGTCACTTGCAGAAGGAAAGCTCTTAGAGTTGCATCATGAGGTACAGTGCTCGGGCTTTCTGGAGGGGATTTTGTGGAAATCGAGGAGGCATTCTCTATCTACTTTCCAACAGTTTCTTAAACTCTTGTGTAGGTATCAAAGCTTATCAAATGCGTTTGCTACCTTTTTGAGAGGATAATATGACTTTTGTTATTCCCCCCCTTCTGTTTTTTGTTTGGATTTTGGTTCTGGGGATCAAACTCGGGACCTTGTGTTTTCCAGGCAGGCACAACACCACTGAGCTATATCCCTGGCCCACCCCCTCTGTCAAATGAGGAAAATTTCATTGAGTGATTTTTGCCACTTTCTCATGGCTGAAATAAAACCCACATGGGTAATGGCGTCCTTTTATACCATCTTTTTGCATGATTTATTATGCTATTATTTTACCTTTTATAATTCATTACTGAATTTTAAAGTTGAAAATAGTATTTTAAATAGCTTGGCATGTGTAAGCGAGGTACAAGTCTGGCTGGGAGAAGTGCACCGCTCGTATGTCTCTTAGCACACTAGTAGAGGCCTAGCTCATGTGTTGAGCCTTGTCTATGTCCAGCTGTGGCCTCGCCCGTCCCCCCTCAATGGATGCCTCCATCGCCCTTCCAAGGACAAGCTAACCAATCCTTTTTAAGCCAAATATATTACTCCCCCTTTGCCACTCTCTCTTTCAAAACTTTATAAATTGCTGGCTGAACTTATTACAAGTGGAAGCGTTCCAGAAACCTCCCCAGAGTCTGCTTGGTGATTCTGTGCCTTACCCTCCCAGTGCAAGCTCCTGAGCCTTTGTTCCACGAGCAGGCTTGTGGACAAAAACAACAGGCATGGTGGTACACACTTGTGATCTTAGCACTCAGGAGGCTGAGGTGGGAGGATTGCTGTGAGTTTGAGGTCAGCCTGATCTACATAATGAGTTTAAGACCAGCCTGAACTACATAGCAAGATCCTGTCTCAAAAACTAAAAAACTAAAAAAAACAACAAAAAAAACAAAACCATACATTTTTTCCCCCTGCCAGTCTGTGCAACTCCACCAGCCACGCTTTTTCCAAGAGTCTGTGTTATAATTTTTTCCCACACTCTGCCCTGCTTGCCCTCAGGCTGGCTTTTAGCTGGGGAGTGGGGCAAGATGCCTGCTGTTGTGGAAGTTTAAGAGCAAGTCAGTTACAATACCCCCAACATTGAGCCACCTCCCCAAAGCCCGCCCTGAGGCTTTGGGGGAGAGTTAGATATGAAACATAACAACCCCATCTCCACACAGTTAATAGTTATCACCACGTTTGCTTCATCTGCTTCTGTGTTCTTCATAAAAGCATTTTAATCGCCTCTTCTGACCAGTCCCATCTCCTAACAGTACATTCAGGAATGGATCCATCTCTGGGTGAAGCCACTGTTGGCCACAGAACGCCACCATCCAATCACTCTGCAAGCATGAATGCACGAAGGTCTGGGGGGACGTTCTAGATCTAAACCACAGCAGTCAGGTTCTTAATGGCAAAGAATCTTGGCAGGCTCATTTCCCACATTCTAAGTTACGGGAAGTTGTCTTTAGCATCCTGTTTTCCCTTCTGACCTTGTCTAGCCCACTTTCTAGAGCTGCTCTCTTCTCTCTTCTCATTCAATGCTTCTAGAACAAGGGTCTCAACCTTGAATACCTATGAGGGTGGACGATGAGGCAGTTACTTAAATTAATAAAATTACATGGAATGGTGGCTTTAGAGAAGTCAAGACCTAGGGGGATGTGGCTTCTTAGATCCCACTT
>NW_022946028.1:0-217 GCF_012274545.1 Fukomys damarensis | reverse complement strand
GTGTCAGGTGCCCACAGCTCAGGATGGACAGCTTGGGGACTCTCCTTGGCCTCCCCGGGAAGATGTGGGCCGAGATGGTGGCAGCACCTGGTGGGGTTGGTGGGAGCCTCCAGGGCCTGAGGAGCCAGAAGCTATGAGGGAAACACATGGCCACGTCTCTAAGTCCTCCAGGGAAGGTCACATTACAAACCAACGTCATTTGCAAAAGGACATGAAA
>NW_022946027.1:0-2086 GCF_012274545.1 Fukomys damarensis | reverse complement strand
TTTTTTTTTTTTTTTTTTTACCAAAACACAGCATCCTTCACAAAATGCTCTCACTTTTTATGATCGGTTTTATAATAAATATGTATTTGAAATTACAAAGTGCATTAACTCTAATCAAATACCTATCTTTTTATGCATTGTGCTGCTGCATAATATTTTGTTTGCCTAAAATGTTTCTCTAATGAAAATGATGAGAATGGATCATTTTCCAACTATAGGGTTCAATGATTCTATGATCATTTTCTAATAATTATAAAGCAGAGCTGGTAATGTTCTTCAATCTGCTTAACACCTGACATATTAAGTATGCCTCTTCAACAGGCCTAAAATCAGAAAATTATTACCTTTTTTGAGCCTAGAAAATGAAGATACATGAAGCATGAATTATCCAGTGCTGAAATAATTCACTCTGAAAAGAGAATGGAAAGAAAGAACACTTGACAGGTTTTTAACAAGCAATCTTTAGGGGCAATACCCTGTTTATATTCATTTGTGAAGATTCTAGTGATAATAGCTTCACTTAAAATACTACCAATTGCTTAACAAGGGAATCATCACCAATCTGCAGATAGCTTAAAGTTAAAATAACTCTTTGCAGCTATTCTTGAAGTGTTATGTTCATTTTATACAGCTTTTATTGGATCCTAATTTCAAAGAAATTTAAACATCATATAAAAGTCCCAATTTACAGACCCAAAGCATTCATTGCTTGGCTTTTAAAGAGGTTTTTATGGACAACAAAACCTTGTTATATTAAGATGTAATTTTCTTGCTCAATTACTGACCCAATAATGTTTCTATTCTCCCATAAATTTTCTTGTGCTTTATCATTGCAACCGCATTTTATTTCAAAAACCTTCTATGCCAGCACAGTACTTGGCATGAAAGCACGAGTGGAGTAGGTCTGTCCTATTTGAGGACTCATTCTTTTGTCTTTTATTGGGTCTCTCTCGTTCTGTTTCTTTCTTATATAGAAATACAAAAAATGTATGCACACATGTATGCATGGGCCCAAATCACCACACAATCACACAGGACTGGACTCCTCCAGAGCTTTATTATTAGCATTTGCTGAGATACTTTCTCATACCTCTAGTTATTAGCATTATAATAGTTATGCTCAAGTAAAGAGGCTTGTTGCATGATGCTTTCAAAACAAAGCACTTTCTCCAATAATGGATCATTCTTCTCCTCAAGTCAAATGATGAGTCACCTATGAAAGGTTAAATGGCTCAAGTACTTAAGGGACTAATGGCAGGACAATCTAAAGAAAGCACCAATAAATTTTTGGCAAAGGTTAACTAAAGAGCCTTAAACTACTCAGGCCCTCTAGTAATGTGGTAGTAGTTTCTGAAATGAATACAAAATAAGATGTATTTTCAGAAATGCAAATAATAACCTTTCTCTAGCTCTCTGTCTCTGCCTTTATCTCATTTTTGCTATGTATATTGTGTGAGCCATATGTACTTTGTCAACCTCGTGTTTGTTTACATTGATTTTTTTCAATTATATAAACTAATGAAAAGTACATGAAATTTGTTGAACACAATTACCTGGTACAGTGAATTATAACTATGTTTCATTGTCTTTCAAATGTTCACCTTTGCCTCATTCTTGCTTTGTTTTGTTGTCAGTAATTATTTGGAGACAGAAGGTAGAAAACCACAACTCTGAGATCCTACAGGAACAGGTGAAAATTATGCACAAATTACATCCAAAAAGTTTTGTCAAGGATTTGAGTTAAACACAAGGTGAAATTCTGGTCTGAGATGCTGAGTGAATTTTAATGATATCATTTGGCTCCTAACTTATGTTTCAGACAGACAAGTCTAGAGAAATGAAAAAATCCGGGGAATTGAAGATGACATGACATGACTACTCCTGCCTCCTCGTGTAATTCTGAAGCATTTGTCAGCTTTACGTGCATGTGGCATCTCTTTTTGTTACCATCTCACACTAGTGATTTCTAGTTTCAGGTAGACTTCTTGAACAAATTAGATTTATTTTCTCTCAGTTGAACATCATTAGTGCTTTAGGGTACTATAAAATGCTTAAATACGCTCCAATGAAGTTCAGGTATCTAATA
>NW_022946026.1:0-215 GCF_012274545.1 Fukomys damarensis | reverse complement strand
TTTATATTAATTTTGAGGAATCTTAGTTCTAAGCTTTCCTTTCCCGTCTTTGGGGTGGGGGGGCACCGGGGATCGAACTCAGGACCTTACGCTTGCAAGGCAGGCGCTGGAAGCACTGGGCTAAATCCCCGGCCCTCCTTTCCTGTTTCGTATCTACGTAAATTCTTAATTTTACAAATTACATTACCCACTCAAAACTAAGATCTCATTCTGGG
>NW_022946025.1:0-324 GCF_012274545.1 Fukomys damarensis | reverse complement strand
GAGGACAGAGTCTGAGCCTTCACATGGCCCAGTGCAGGAAATTTTCATTCAATCTGTACTTTTTAACCATGACCCAGCAGAGAAGCAGCCTTTCCCAGGAAGTGCAGAGGGAGAACCTGGATAAGCGACTATCAGAAACATCATTTCCTTGGGCCAGGGATCTAGCTCAGCAGTTCGGTGGCCTGCCTTGCAAATGCAAGGACCCAAGTTCAATCCCTGATACCAAACAAACAAACAAAAAAAAATCATGACTATTGCTAACATTACAGGTTTTCACCCAATTTGAGGATGCTAATAAGCAAAATTTTAGTTATGAGAAATGTG
>NW_022946024.1:0-237 GCF_012274545.1 Fukomys damarensis | reverse complement strand
GGGGGGGTATGATTCTTGGTTTAATTTGGTGGTAATGTGTATTTATTTACAATCAAAATATTTTAAAAGATTTCTGATTTAGGTTTTGTAATCCAAAATATGTAAAATTTGTTTTGAAGTGACGGGATACACTTAAATTTTTAGCAAGGTCGGGTGTTTGGTGTTCTGCTTTCCCTGTAAAGTCAGACTACAGCTTTCTGTAGTACACTGTCTATCTTGGGAAACAGTGTGGACATC
>NW_022946023.1:0-496 GCF_012274545.1 Fukomys damarensis | reverse complement strand
GAGAGAGAGAGAGAGAGAGAGAGAGCGAGAGCGAGCGAGAAAGAGAGAGAGACAGAGACAGAGAGAGACAGAGACAGAGACAGAGACAGAGAGAGAGACAGAGATGACCTACGAAAACAAACCCAGAGCTGAGGAGGCTGCCTGACCCGCTCCTTTCATGCCAAGACGCAACTCTCCTCCCTCCATCTTCAGTGAGCCACAAGAGAAACAAAGTGGGGAGAGGGAGGAGAATGTCATAAAAACAGTACGTTAAACACACAGACACCGCAGCACTCACACACCCATACGCATAAGTGCATATGTATTTTATTTCACCGTATTAGTACACTAAAATGCATACATAGCCTGTATTCTAATTCAGCCTTGAATATAACTCTGTTGTAAACCCCACAAGATGAGCACCTGGGCAGCACGCAGACCCCAGAAATGCTTACCATAGGTGACAGAAGGGGCAATGGCCAATCAGGGGTCTCAGAGCCCAGAACAGCCAATCAAG
>NW_022946022.1:0-203 GCF_012274545.1 Fukomys damarensis | reverse complement strand
ACAGTGATATATGTTTATAGTGGCACTGTGCATAATAGCTAAAACTTGGAAATAGCCCATTTAGCCATCAGTTGGAATCTGGATAAAGAAGATGTGGTTTTTCTATAAAATGGAATACCATTCAGCCATAAAGAATGAGATATTTGATTCATTCATAGGAAAATGGATACATATTGAGGATATACTCCTAAGTGAAATAAATA
>NW_022946021.1:0-276 GCF_012274545.1 Fukomys damarensis | reverse complement strand
CACTTTTTGTATGAACTGGAAATTAATTAACAGAAGTTAATTCTCAGTGGTCTTTTGCACCTATTATTCAGTGCTTTATGGAAGGTTAGCTGTCTTCACTAATTTTGTGTAGCCCTATAACTAAATCTTTGATTTGAGAATTTCAGCCCTGATTCTGTCACTGGCTTCAGAATTAGACAGATTTGTGTGCAAATTCCTTTCTGGATGCGGAGAACTGGAACCCTCATACACTACTGGTAGAAACGTTAAAATAGTAGAGCTTCTGTAGAAAACATT
>NW_022946020.1:0-952 GCF_012274545.1 Fukomys damarensis | reverse complement strand
GCAGAGTGTTCAATTTACATTCTATAATTCTTGTTAATAGTCACCAACTTAATCATATTCTGAAAGTGAACCTTTCAAATAAGCCATGGAGTTGTGTTTCTCAGAAACAAAATGAGTGCCTACTCTAGAAGAAAGCACAGGACAGCTACAAAAAGGTGAACTACAGAGAATGTATAATCCATTCAACTACTAAGGTCTGAAATAAAGAGCTGAAACTTCCACAGCAAAGTCTATTTTTCTTCTTACCTGAATATAATTTTTTTTGGTTAGAAAATTTCCTCACTATAAACAAAATATTTCATTTTAAACCTTACCCTGAAAATAGTTTTCTATTTCTGTTTTAAATGTTCAGGCTTTGATGAAGACATCATATCATTCCAAAATTTTACAAATCTTTCTGATCAGAAGGATGCTCCTTACAGGATTATAGTTAATGGAATCAAAAGAACTTCATTTTTCTGACTATATTTATTTAACAGGGATGATAATTTTTTCCAGAAGTTTTTATTATTTTGTCAGGCCATTTGCACATAGATTTACTCCTTAGGAACTTCTTCTAATTCAGAATTAAAAATGTATAACTTGGTTTAGTGTATTGATGTAATTTGGCATTTTGCACTTTTAACTCAGTAAAGCAGGTAATGAAGAGCAAAAGGTACTTTGATAATTGCTTAATTCAATGCATTTTTCATAATAACTTGGGATTCAGTGAATTTTTGACTAAAAATGGTTCAATAAGGAAACATGATGTCATATATCTCTAGACAACAACTGTGTACTCAAATGATTTTTTCTGAATTAGCACTCATTTGATAGGGAGAGCTAGATAGTGTAAAGTGGGAGGGTAGAAAGTGTCCTTTTAATAAGACTTATTACAGATTTTTAAAGTATTAATCAGAAGGGAAAGCATATTAAAAGACAAAAAGTAGCATGGAAGACAAATATCTTTTTT
>NW_022946019.1:0-353 GCF_012274545.1 Fukomys damarensis | reverse complement strand
TTGCTTATTTGTCAGATCGGTTAAAGTCCAGAAAGCTTTTTCTTGCCCCAGATAAGGTTCAAGGGGGAACTTTATGTTCATTTTTAGGAACAAAGATTTTTCCTAGAAAAATCATACCACAAAAGGTGACTATTGCAAGAAAGAATTTGAACACATTGAACGATTTTCAAAAGTTGTTAGGAGATATTAATTGGCTTCGCCCTTATTTGAAATTTTCCACCTATGATCTGAAGCCCTTATTTCAGGTTCTTGAAGGAGAAGCCTCCATATCTTCTCCCTGTAAGTTGACAAAAGAAGCCTCATTAGTATTAGAAAAGGTCAAAGAGGCCATCACACAGGCGCAGCTTTTGCGG
>NW_022946018.1:0-289 GCF_012274545.1 Fukomys damarensis | reverse complement strand
GTGAAATTAAAATGGACCCAGCAGAAATCCAGAGGACTATCAATACCTATTTTGAGAAATTATATGCCAATAAGATGGAAAATACAGAAGAAATGGACAGATTCCTCGATATGCATGAATTACCAAAGTTGAATGAAAAAGACCTAATAATTCTAAACAAGTCTATATCAATCAACAAAATTGAAAACTTAAATAAAAATTTACCAATGAAGAAAAGCCCAGGTCCTGATGGCTTCAATACAGAATTCTTGAGACACCTAGAGAGGAACTCCAGCTACTACTTTTTAAA
>NW_022946017.1:0-318 GCF_012274545.1 Fukomys damarensis | reverse complement strand
CCCCAAGGTAGCTATATCTTAATTCGTATGTGTGAATGCTGTCAGAAAGAGTGAGAAATCTAGATAAATGGAGAAAGAGAGAGAGAGAGAGAGAGAGAGAGAAGGGGGGGAGAGAGAATGAATGAATGTTGCAGCTATGACAAAGGATCCTGAGCTCCAAACTTATTCTGGACTATTGGAAGAGACTTAACATAATTACATGCATCCCTGTAAGAAGGAAACAGAAAGAAACTCAACACACACAAAAGAGTAGATACCAATGTGGCAACAGAAGCAGATATTGGTGTGCTACAGGCACAAGGAAAGGAGAATTGGCAG
>NW_022946016.1:0-217 GCF_012274545.1 Fukomys damarensis | reverse complement strand
GACCTGCATTGTCTTATTTTGTGTATCACATATAAACAGTAGTTCCTGTTGATCTCCAGGCAGCGGCAGAGGGACTTAGAGCTGCTTAAGGGAAGCTCTCCACTTAGCTCTGCGAGAGGAATGATTCTCCAGACCTCTTTGGGACCAGTTGTCTTCCTGGCTGCTTTGACTTAAGTGCGGTATGATAACATCAGTGTGTGCAGAGACCTGTCAGCTT
>NW_022946015.1:0-225 GCF_012274545.1 Fukomys damarensis | reverse complement strand
AAGGGTATAAACAATAAATCTGTGTTGTCTGAAGCCACCAAATCTGTGACAGCTGTAAGCAGCACAAGCTCCTCCCCTAGCCAACTGCGGTCTAATCCAAAGGGTCCTCTTCGCATCTGAACTCCAGGGAAGCAACATGGGGAGACAAAATGGCTGAGTTCGATCCTGCTGATGGGGACGCCCTGAAGGCACAGTGGACTAGTCCCTATCCTTAATGGCCCTGGA
>NW_022946014.1:0-289 GCF_012274545.1 Fukomys damarensis | reverse complement strand
TAGATTCAGTTTTGGTTTGAAATTTACTTTGTCTGCAAATAAGACTGCTACTCCTGTTTTTTTCTGGGCTCCTGTCACATGGAGAATTGTTTTCTATCATTTTACTTTCAGTCTATGGGCTTCTTTTTGCACTAGGTGTGTTTCTTGTATACAACATATTGTTGGATTTTGCTTCTTATTCCATGTTGCCAGTCCATTTCTCTTGATTGGTGAGTTGAGGCTATTCACATTGCTGGTTATAACTGATATGTACTGATTTATTATTGACATGTTATTGGCCTTTTGTTGA
>NW_022946013.1:0-364 GCF_012274545.1 Fukomys damarensis | reverse complement strand
CAGGAGGGAGGGCCCATCGCCTAGCGTTAGAGCTACATTTCGGGGCTGGAACGGATTCCCCGTAGGGATCCCCGTGCAGTGTAGTGTGTGACGGAGGGAAAGTCTTCGTGTTCATCGGACCCTTTCTTTTAGGAATGATATAGGAATGTAAGTCCCTCCTGGAGGCTCAGGGATAGGGTTAGGGTTAGGCGGAGGATTCCGGAGAAGGATAGCTTTGGGATTTCGCTGCCTGGGTGTCGGGCTGTGGGTTTCCTAGTGAGTGTCAGCATGAGATGGCACCTGAGGCTTAAGCAGAGCGGACGATTTCAAGTGCCGCCCCACGGCAACTGAGGAATCAGGCTGTGGGCTAGGGTTAGGGTTAGGA
>NW_022946012.1:0-1144 GCF_012274545.1 Fukomys damarensis | reverse complement strand
CCAGACTGTGTGGCTATTTTTTTTGAGACAGGGTCTCACTAGGTAGTTGAGAATGACCTAGAATTCTCTATGTAGCCCAGGTTGGTCTCACACTCACAGCGATCCTCCTGACTCAGCCTCCCCGAGTGCTGGGATTACAAGAATGTGCCACCATGCCTGGCTGTGTGGCTATTTTGAAAACAAACCACATACTTACATATTAACAAATTAGCTCCCTCCTCCTTTATTAATAGCCTTTCCCCCATGCTCAGTATCTACTGAGTTTCTCTTCCACTTCAATATGAATGTAAAAGTCATTGCTCAAAGTTCAGGAATTTACATATATACAACAGAACATTATGGGGATCTTCAACAAAGATTTGGGGATCAAGGCAATTTTTTTCCTTTAGATCATGACTAATCAAATATAGTCGGGGTCAAAATAGAATGGAAGTTCTTTTCTCCTGTACTTAAGAAGTATGCAGTGAAAACCATTCTCAACCAGATAAAGCTTTGCAAAGTGTTTTATCAGTTTCCATAATTAAAAGATTTCCTGCTAACTGTTCAGTGAGTTTTCTATGGAGTCAGTTTTGCTGTCAGCTCTTCCTATCTCTTCTTTTGAAAAGTCTAATTAAAGTGGGGAGCTTTTTTTTTCCTGTTCAATCGTTTTTGCCATTTTGGACATAGATATGAAAATAACTAATTAAATGACAGTACTGGCTTTTTACATTCTCTTCCCGTAAGAACTTATGCAGGGAAGGAGATGTGTTTTCCTAGTTTTATTTTTGTGGAGTTGGTTTCTAATTTTCTCACTTTTTCAGTATTAAATACATTTAAAGTAAATGAATACAAAATGGACTTCTTCCCTGATAACTGTACTGATATTGCAATCAGCCCTTCAAAGTAATTGATGAGTAGAAATTGATGGAGAACTCTTTCAGCTCTCACATCCCCTTGTGAGCACTGTTTGATCACACATCTTTTAAAACTCTATTCACTGTAGCATTCAAACAGTTTGAATGAAACTCTCTAATTTCCCTATCTCCCTGACAGAATGGTTTTCATTTTTTGCTTACTTTATTTTTGCTTATTTTTTGCTCATTTATGTTCATAACTTATATTTAAGAACATAATTATATGCTATATCTAGTGTGCCTTTTTTTTT
>NW_022946011.1:0-206 GCF_012274545.1 Fukomys damarensis | reverse complement strand
TCCTGCCCACATCCAGAACCCAGCTGCATGATGCCATCCACTTTGCTCAGGAAGCC
This sequence comes from Fukomys damarensis, assembly GCF_012274545.1. Classification (NCBI taxonomy): domain Eukaryota; kingdom Metazoa; phylum Chordata; class Mammalia; order Rodentia; family Bathyergidae; genus Fukomys; species Fukomys damarensis. Next base: position 150 of record NW_022946011.1, on the reverse strand, counting down.
CTAGTCTCCCTGCTCCAGCACCCAGCTGCTGTGCACACATCAGAAACAGCTGTGCCACTCCTTACTAAAACTGATGCAGAGTTATTAACTGGTGGATATCCAGTAAATGGGAAGGACTGCTATGAAATGGCCTGGTTGCCAGGTGCGGGA
>NW_022946010.1:0-248 GCF_012274545.1 Fukomys damarensis | reverse complement strand
TATATCTGTATTAACTTATCTAGCATTTAAATCAGAGAGAGGAAGAGAGAAAGGAAAGGAAGAGAAGGAAGGAGGGAAGGAAATATTAAGCTATATACATATTATATTATCAGATATGTAGAGAATTATTATTATATATAGAGAGAAGCCATTTTTATAAAGGAAATTGCCTGTTTTATATAATTAAAAAATAATGAACTTCTTTCACTACAAGTGAAAGGCACAGTATGACTATGAAATATGGCATA
>NW_022946009.1:0-1598 GCF_012274545.1 Fukomys damarensis | reverse complement strand
CAGGCTGAAGTACTGGGGAAGGTCACCTAAACCACCAGGAGTCCTTAAGGTCCAGGTTGAATGGCAATAACCCCACCCTCACAGGCCTCCTCTAACAAGTATATGAAATAGACTAATGAACATGCCAATCATGTGTTCGGCTTAATTTTACTTAGTTTGGTTCTACTCTCAAGCTTGTTTTTTTATTTTAAATAGAGGCTCTTTCCCATGGTAATTAGTAATAAGACACACAAGTCGAGAGAGCCTATTTTTGTTTACTAATGCACTTGGCAAAAATGTCAGTTTGGGGAATGTCACACAGAGCACACAATTCCCTTATTTGTTCATACTGTTTTCAAAGCCCAGCTGTAAGCTCCAGCTTACACACAGACCTCAGGCCAGCCTGGGACCTACCCAGGCTCAGGCTGCTGCAGCCTCCTCTGTGGTCCTGCCCTGATGGACAAAGACTTCCCTGATGGTCTTTCTTCTCTTCCTGCTTCTCCTCTTAACCCAGGCTCCTGGGAAGAATGACTATGGCAGCTGACTTTGTGGAAAGGAAGAAGAAGGGAAAGGAGGGGAAAGAGAATGAGGTTGGGATGTGAAACGGATCTTCGCCCACCTTCTTGTTTGATCAGCCCCATGGGCTGAACTGGCTGGGCTTCCCCTAGAGGGAAGAAAGAAAGGGAAAGAGATCCGTGCTCTCTTGTAGTCAATAAGAATGCTGATTCCCACCAGGAAGCAGTGGGCAAAGAACAGAGAATGATCTACACAAGAAGAAAGAAATGCTAATAGGCATATAAAGATGTCTACCCTCACTAATCATTAAATGTTCCAATTAAACTATTTTGATGAGGGCTGGGGATTTAGCTCCATGGTTCCAACTGACTGCCTTGAAAGTGCAAGGTCCTGAGTTTGATCTCCAGTATCCAAAAAAAATTTTATGACATTTATTCCTTTTTTCAAATGTTTTAGTATGATACATGTTTATAGTACATAATGAGTATATTCATCAGGGGGAGATGGTATGTGTACATAACATGTATTAATTCCATTTACATGCTGTTCCCCTCCCTCCCCTCCCACCTCTCCCTTTATCTCTTGGTTCCCCTCCCAAATTAGAAGAATCTCTCTCCCTATTTCCTATTATCTATCATTTATTTTGCTCTTTAAACCATTACTACTTTGGGCTTCTCATATAAGAGAAAACATGTAATACTTAAGCTTGTGAGTCAGACTTATTTCACTTAACAGTATTGTCTCAAGGTACATCCATTTTCCTACAGGTGATTCAAATTTATCCTCCTTTATGGCATAGTAGCAGTCCATTAGGTAAGCACCACATTCTGTTTATCTATTCATCTGTTGATGGCCCTATACTCCACTTCCAAGATTTAGCTATTGTGAGGGGTGCCACTATTAACTTGGATAAGGATGCATCACTGTAGTATGATGGTTTAAACTCTTTCAGGAAGGTACTTAGAAGGGAAATACCTGGGTCAAATGGAATTTATAGTTTTATGTTTTTGAAGACTCTCTATACTAATTTCCATAATGATTGTACTAGTTCATATTCCCAACAACAAGGTAGGAGGGTTCCTTCACAGGCTTGACAGCGACTT
>NW_022946008.1:0-211 GCF_012274545.1 Fukomys damarensis | reverse complement strand
TGCTATTCCATGATCACAGTACAGCTAGAGGAGTCAGCTTGTCTTTGCTAGCTGCTGCATAAGTGGAGATTCACATTAGTTTTTAAATTCACACGTCTGTTAATGTTTTCCTAAATTTTTAATCTTTATTAAATTTATTGGTACATACTAGGTATACCACGTAGTTACATTCATTATTGCAATCATGTACCTATACATGACTTATCAGGTT
>NW_022946007.1:0-262 GCF_012274545.1 Fukomys damarensis | reverse complement strand
CCCCCCAAGTTTCTGTTGGTACTATATAATTTTCCCTTTATTTCTATAAATACTTTTTACTTTCTTTGGATTAATTCATCATTTGAAAAGATTTGTTTTTTCAGATTAGAAAGTTCTTAAGTATATAAGAATGACAGAAGAATGATTTAGAACCATTAATTAAAGTACCTTCTGTTTGCCCAGATCTCTGCTGGGACTTCAGAAATTATTTAGAGGATCAGAAGACACAGTCTTTGTCCTAAAATAACCTTATATTCTAAGA
>NW_022946006.1:0-221 GCF_012274545.1 Fukomys damarensis | reverse complement strand
AGTTCACACAGGTGTGACTTTCATACATAAAACTTTCAGACTGGTTCTGCATTCATGGCACACACATGCCCAGAAACAATACTGCAGAGGTCTGCAGGGTCATGGAATAGTACGCACTGAGCGGGAACTTACCCCAGCCATGACCCAGGGCCAAGAATTTAATTGGAAAGCCTTGCATTGAACCTGCCCTCCTCCCCGAATCAATGATTTGAGGCATTGGG
>NW_022946005.1:0-367 GCF_012274545.1 Fukomys damarensis | reverse complement strand
GAACTGCGGTCACGGTTGCCAGGGAGGGGTGGACTGTGGGAACTGTGGAGACAACAGCAACAGTCTAGGCCCTGGGTGTCATGCCCATCCATTCTGGACAGTCTCCTGGCTCCTGCTTAAAGAAAGAAGAGAGAGGAGGCTCGGAGGACATTGAGGACTTTTGTCCCTCAGCTCTGGTCGCACTGGGTGGAGAGCATCAGCCATATTCATGAGCACATCCCAGAAGTCAGCAAGTGCGTGTGTGGATACTCTGTCTTTAACCATTTCGCGTCCTATTAAGAGAGATTTAATCACTGTAGCAGGTAGTATGCCTTTGTCAGTGGTTTTCATGTACATCAGAGTTTTACCAAAGTATTTCACAGGACTT
>NW_022946004.1:0-224 GCF_012274545.1 Fukomys damarensis | reverse complement strand
ATCCATCTGGACTTGTTTTAGCTGACTTATTTTGCCATAAGTGACAAATAACCGAACAAGCATGATTTGGCTGTATGAGATGAAGGTTTAACACACCTGCTCACCTGCCAGCATAGCCTCCGTCTCCGTTTGGAGGCGCCAAAGTGCAATCTTAGCATTCCTCATTGCCACGCTCCCCCGCAGAGTGTGAGATGCCCTAAGGAAACTGTCAAGCTCAGTTTTGC
>NW_022946003.1:0-230 GCF_012274545.1 Fukomys damarensis | reverse complement strand
ACAGATGTGCCTGCTCACCAACTCAGGCAACACTCCAAGACATCCAGCCTTGCCTTCTCTCTGTGGAGGGAACCCTAACCCCAACGTCCAGGCGGCCCAAGAGAGGTGTGAGCTACTAGTGCCCTGCGCTTAAGACAACTTTGTGAAGTCAAAGTCTCATGTGCGCCCAATTGAAGTCTAACAATGTGAGCTTGCTGTGTGTCAGACATTTCCCCAAAGCCCCTAAGATT
>NW_022946002.1:0-390 GCF_012274545.1 Fukomys damarensis | reverse complement strand
CTGCTGTGGGGGGCAAGCAGGCTAACCAGGAAGTTGACACTGAGAATGTGAAACAGTTCCCTTTTTAATGTTCTATCTCTGTTGCCTTGAGTGTAATATATCTAAGACTTAATGCATACTAATATGTAATAAATTTTACTGAGAAACTTAAAAAAAAATTAATAAACTTTCTGAGTAATTTTCTTTTCTTTCTTTTTTGGTACCGGGGATTTAACTCTGGTCCTTGTGCTTGCGAGTCTGGCGATGGAACCAGAGAGCTAAATCCCCGGCTCTCTGAGTAATTTTCTAAATGGTAAACTTTCCAGATCCTTTTATGTTTGAAAACATCTGTCTTTCCTATGTAAATATTCTTGGCTGGGTCCAAGATTCTAGGGTTTAAAACTCTGAATT
>NW_022946001.1:0-206 GCF_012274545.1 Fukomys damarensis | reverse complement strand
TGGATCAAATGTATTTTTAAAAAGTTCTTGTAAGAGGCAGGCAGAGATTGGCACAGCAGGAGGAAATATAATTAATAAAGAAAGATGCTACACTGGCTTGTTTTGAATATGGAGGCAGTCTCCATGCATAAATAAATGTAAGGTATACAGTTCTAAAGTTAAAAATAAAAAGGAAAGGAAAGAAGACAAATTTTATCCTTAACTTA
>NW_022946000.1:0-260 GCF_012274545.1 Fukomys damarensis | reverse complement strand
AGTGAGTTCCAGGTCAGTCTCACTACATAGTGAGACCCTGTCTCAAAAAAAAAAAAAAAATCTACAACCTAGCAGGCCAAACCTAGGAACTACTGAATGTTGGTGATGTGTGATGACAGCCAGACAAGGGACAAGGCAAAAGAAATTTTAAAAGAAGAGGCAAGAGGGAGGGATGCAGGAGGAGAGCTCTGGGTCCGTGCACCGACAGGGAAGAGGCTGCAGGGTTCACCTGACCTCTGACCAGGAGAAGGAATCAGAAG
>NW_022945999.1:0-813 GCF_012274545.1 Fukomys damarensis | reverse complement strand
AAGCGGTTACTTTCCTGAATGTGAAGTACTCCACAGAGAAAGGTGCTGCAACGCTGTGAGTTTGCCAGTAAAGTCCACACCTTATATGGAGTACAACTGTATTCCTTTTTGTTTTAAGGTCATTTCCTGGCAGAATTTGAAACACTGTTGTGAGGCACTTTACCAGAAAAGCCGTTAAGGTTTAAGGGAGTGAATTGAGGCTCCGATTGCACACAAGCCTCCACAATCCTGTATACTTGGGGATAGGTGCTGTTTGAAGTTAGAACGCAAACGCACTCAGACTAGTGCTTCTGTGGTTTAAACTGCAGTATTCCACGGGATAAAGCCTGTTTTGCCACTTAGCCCTATTAAATCAAATTGGTTACTTTCCTGAATGTGAAGTACTCCACAGAGAAAGGTGCTGCTACGCTGTGAGGTTATCAGTGAAATCCACACCTTATATTGAGTACAACTGTATTCCTTTTTGCTTGTTGGTCTCTGACTGGCAGAGATTGAAACACTGTTTTGAGCCACTTTAGCGGAAAAGCCCTTAAGGCCTAAGCCAGTGCCTAGCAGCTCTGACTGCACACAATCCTCCAGATTCCTGTATACTTGGGGATAGGCTCAGTTTGAAGTAGGAACACAAATGCGCTGGGCAGAGTACTTCTGCAGTTTAAACTGCAGTTTTCCCTGAGAAACAGCTTTCACCGCCTTTTACCCTTTGAAATCAAAGCGGTTAGTTTCCTGAATGTGAAGCACTCCACAGAGAACGGTGCTGCAATGCTGTGAGTTGACCAGTGAAGTCCACACCTTATATGGAGTACAACTGTATTC
>NW_022945998.1:0-1811 GCF_012274545.1 Fukomys damarensis | reverse complement strand
TAACCCATCTGTAATAGCTCACAGGTGTGCTTCTGGTGCTCGCCTCCCCTGACACTTTATCATGGCGTGGGATCTCTAAAAACTCCCATTCTTCTCTAGGTGAAAGCCACACATTGAAAAACAAGGTTTCAGCTCACATGGATCAAGAGCTAAATTCATTGTTTGCATTGACCATTGTGCCTGAAATCCAAATGCTTGTTGAGGAGGAACATTTAACGATTAGGAAATTAGATTTGGTGGCAACTCATCAATCAAACCAAGCTCAGTAAGCCAGGCATTTAAAGCAGGAAAAACTCAGCTGGGCCTTGGTAGAACAGCTGAAGGCAAAGGCAGGCTGACTGATGGCAGCCGGTGGGCCATGCCGGCTGCTGCCTCATCTTGGGGGCCCTCAGGAGCTAGGAAAACTTCATGTCTTTAAAATATTAGGAAAAATTATAGAAAAAAATTAACTGGTAGTGTTTAGACCTGACAACACCTTTGATTCCTGTCGCAGTAAGTTTGCTAACTCTGGGCTTAGAGGGCTGTAGCTTTCCCAGATGGGGAAGGAAGGAAGCTGCCCTTCCTCTTTTTCTTCCTGTGCAGAGCAGAACCTCTGCGCAAGGCTGGGCAGTGCCATAGTGGGGAGGTGGGCTGACACGCAGTGGGTCCTGGGCCGCTGCAGGATGCCTGTTTCAGAAGGGTTTTGTGCTGTGCGGAAAGGGGACTCTTCTCTGAGGAAATGATCTTCAATGAGCAGAGTGAGCCCCTGGCCTCTGCTCTTGGGCCTGGGTCTGATCTGCACTTCTTCATCTCACAGATACCAGGAAGAGTATTTTATTCTTGTTGGGAAAAGAAAGACTTTCTGTTTCCTATGGTGCAGAGAAATTAATGTGGGAAGTCTTAGAACACTCTGCTTTCTGCCGGGGAATGAAGGGGAGCCTGGTGCTGGAGCAGGCGAGAACACGCAAACACGCAGGAGCTAACGGGCTCCAGGGTGGGCTCTCTGTGCCCCCCCCACCATCCCCCGTTAGCCCTACCTGGACAAGGCGGGAGCCCTATGCTCTGTGGCGCAGTGTGTGTGCACTGCCTCACCCCGTTGGATCGCTGTAGAGCCACCTGGAAAGTCAAGCTCATCTCTATTCACTGCCTGGTAAATGGCGCCCCCTCTCTCCCCACAGGCCCTTCTCCCGGGCGCCCTTCCCTTCCTGGCCACTCCTACCTGTGGTCCCTCTTTGGCGGCCTCCTGGGATTTGTGTTCACCTGTTCCACATTCCAGGGACCCAGGGAGGTGGAGCTTGCCTTGCTTTCCTTCTATCCCTGGGATGCAGGAGTTGTGTGAACAGGTTTGCTCTCTTTAAACTGGTCTGAAAGTAGATGGACGTCATTTGGGCTCGGGCCTGAGCTGGTGCGTCGGCAGTCACCAGACGGTCTGCGCGGGCTCTGGCTGTACCTCGCCTGCCCAGGTCCCACGGGACTCCCTCTCACTGTGCGACCCTGTGGTGGCTCTGTGTGGCTAGAAGTGCAGTGCTGTGGTTGCTGCCTCTCCTTTCTGGTCCTCGCCTTGGTTCAGCCTCTAGTTTCTTGGAATGCAGCCTAGCCTTTGGCCTCGCAAGCTTGGCTGTGTCGCAGCCCCAGCTCATCCAGCCTGCAGAGCCAGCGGAGCCGGGAGACTTATCCTCCTTGGGGTCCCTGTGTATCAGTCTGGCAGCCCTGCCTGTGCTCAGCAAGATTTGTGTGGAAATGGACCCCATTTCCTGCAGCGCCCCCGCCCAAGTCTCTCAGGGTCCAGTTCCAGGGCCAAGATGGGAGCCCAACTCTGAAAAGACCCAGAT
>NW_022945997.1:0-269 GCF_012274545.1 Fukomys damarensis | reverse complement strand
TTTACCTTTGGTTAGGTGCAAGTCTGTATTTGTGCCTTGTTTAAATGTCTTCTCATTTCTATTTTTGTTATGGTACTATCATTGGTTTAATTCCTGGATTAATGCTTCAGTCTTCCAGATATAGGTGGTCATTAGGTTTTGAGTCTCCACTGGCTCTGAGACAATCTCATTTTCATTATACTGGGAAGGACAACTCATTAGATAAGTCACAACACCTTAGCCCAACACAATAGCAACAAGCACAGCTTAGGAAATGACAATTTGTGGTA
>NW_022945996.1:0-213 GCF_012274545.1 Fukomys damarensis | reverse complement strand
ATATGTAAGGGCAGGGTATTTAGGTGTTCTCTGGAATCTGGGACAACCCGAGGGAAGTAGGAGAGATTACTTATGATTTCCACAAGAAGGGGTCTGGTGATTTACTGGCAGAACACAGCTTTACCCAAGAGTGGTGAACCCACTGGGAAGAACCTCATAGACAGGCCAACATCAGGGTGCTGTAGATGACCAGGACAGGTCCTGTCCACTTAC
>NW_022945995.1:0-280 GCF_012274545.1 Fukomys damarensis | reverse complement strand
TTTTCCAACACCATTTATTAGAGAGACTATCTTGCCTCCAGTGAAGATGGTTGACTCTTTGTCAAAGATGAGGTAGCTGAGTACACCTGGAGTTGTTTCTGTATCTTCCAGTCTATTCCACTGATCCTCAGGTCTGTTTCTTTGCCAGCACCATGCTGTTTTTATCACAGTAGCTTTGTAGTATAGTTTCAAATTGGGAAATGATGTACCTGCTGCCATATGTCTGTTGCCTAGGATGTTTTCTAGGTCTTTTATGGTTCCAAATGAATTTTTGGATTCT
>NW_022945994.1:0-502 GCF_012274545.1 Fukomys damarensis | reverse complement strand
GAATGAAATGGGAGCTACAGACAAATGTGTTTCTGTGCAGCACAAGCAGGAACTTTGAATGGATTATGACAGGCCACAACAACATGGATGTTAAAAAACAAACAAATAAACAAACAACCCAAGATGGATGTTGGAAAATTACCCACCAGTGTAGTTTATCTTGTGAGCAAACAATTCATAAGAGCGAGCAACAAAGCAAATATTTTTTTTTAATGTTTAGATTCTATAGAAAAGAGAATGGGTTGCTAAGTATTAGTATCTAAGATATTTTTCTATGATCAACTCTTTTTCTTCCATATTGTTAAAAGAAGTTTCACAAGTTAGCATCTTGGCAAGTAGTTACTGTATAAATCGTAAAAGTCACAAATATTAAAATACATTGTTATTCTTCAAGGGTCATGCCTGGAAGATCTAATTTATAGTCATATTTGGAGAATACTCTTCAAAATCTATTTTTAACCTTTTTTAAAATGTTCTTGAGTTATGTGTTTTTTGACAAATG
>NW_022945993.1:0-315 GCF_012274545.1 Fukomys damarensis | reverse complement strand
ACATTATTGTTTCCCCACCTTCTAGAAGAGTCTTTAAAGAATAATATTTAATAGGCTGTGAGTGTGTTACATGAGTTTCTTAGGTTCACCAATCAAATGTGAACTCAAGAGCAATTAGCAACCTTGTGTTAGAATTATAGCTGTAAAATCCATATAAGAACACATTCCACTTTCCCAGTAACTGTATAATCTTTTTGTTTTCTTTTTTTAAGTGAACAAATAGACAGGCAAATATTGTGGATGATATTTCAGATGCTACTTTTTTTTTTTTGGATACAGGGTCTCACTATGTAGTTGAGATTGACCTGGAATTCA
>NW_022945992.1:0-217 GCF_012274545.1 Fukomys damarensis | reverse complement strand
ATCTGACTCAAATTAAGAGGGCACTGACTGTCCAAAGAATGACTCAGACAGGTCCAGCTTGGTTAGTAAATGAGATTCTTAGGGGTTGGTGACAGTAGTGGATGACTTGTGGACTACAGCACTGTCAAAATTGCCAGCCCTGCTTTGCTATGCTTTTGGTTTTACAGAGCAGTAATTAGAACAGCAAAAGCAGGATCAAATGCAAGAAGAGTTCTTG
>NW_022945991.1:0-240 GCF_012274545.1 Fukomys damarensis | reverse complement strand
TGTCTTGTCTTTTATAATCCCACTGCCATATTCTTGTTGTGATGATTGGAGGTCTGATCAGACTCCAATAATCAAGGAAAACATACATTGTAGAATAGATATAAGTGAAATACTATTATTTTTATCACTATAAAGAAATAACTGAGCTCAGAATTGTGACACAGGCCCAGAACTCCTAAGTAGGAAGAGGTAGGCACATATTGAGTTCCAGGACAGCCTAGGCAGCATAATAGGGATAGT
>NW_022945990.1:0-201 GCF_012274545.1 Fukomys damarensis | reverse complement strand
AATTTCCCACGTACTTTTATAGCCCTCAAATGTACTAATCTCCATAATTTTCTTTAATTTGATTCTTTCCCCTACAAGAACATCTCATCATTGCTTGCTAATTTTTAGACCCATGGATAAAATATTATTTAATGAATCTGTTCCTTTAATTACTCACAGGATAAACTTTCATTTGAATATAAGCAAATTGTAGACAATCTA
>NW_022945989.1:0-284 GCF_012274545.1 Fukomys damarensis | reverse complement strand
ACTACAAAGGCATCTTATAATAAATTGGATTTTATTTACTATATCTTGAGAAATATAGATTAAGAATGTTTATATTAGCTGTGTGTTGTGGCACATGCCTGTAATCTCAGCATTTGGGAGCTTGAGGCAGGAGGATCAATGTGAGTCTGAGACCAGCCTGGGCTACATAGTGAATTCCAGGTCAGTCTCAACCACATAGTGAGACACTGTCTCAAAAAACAAAACAAAAGAAAACAATAATATTTATTTTAAATGAACTACTGTATTATAAAATGACAAAACAT
>NW_022945988.1:0-203 GCF_012274545.1 Fukomys damarensis | reverse complement strand
AGTAAATTGGTATCTATATTGTAATTTTAAATGTATATATGCATTTAAGAAAAGTCTGGGCTCGGGATTTAGTTCAGTGGTTCTACTACCTGCCTTGAAAGCACAAGGACCTGAGTTCAATCCCCGGTACTAAAACAAAAAAAAAAAAAGCAAATAAAAATAAAAGTCATTATCAAGGCAGTTGTGCTGTGTCATTATAAAAT
>NW_022945987.1:0-250 GCF_012274545.1 Fukomys damarensis | reverse complement strand
ACAGATGGAAGCTTTCAGATTGCACAATCAAACTGTTAAAATGACTTAGGTAGAATTCTTTGAGCTTCTTGGAATAATATGCTTAATTACTTGCTCAAATTTGAGACTTTTTCATTAATTGTTTTTTCAAATATGCTCCCTGGTTCTTTCTTCTTCCCTTCTCTCTTTTTTTGGGGTGGGGGGACACTTCAAAGACATATATTGACCATGGTATCTCATCAGTCTTTTGTTTTTCCTTTGCTTTATTCTT
>NW_022945986.1:0-216 GCF_012274545.1 Fukomys damarensis | reverse complement strand
TCCAAAATCAAGGTGTCGGCAGGAAGGCGCTCCCTCTGAAGTCTCCAGAGGAGAATCCTTTCTTGCTTCTGCCAGCTTCTGGTGGACTAGAGGTGTCCCTTACCTTGGAGGTGCATCACACCAGTCTCAGCCTCCATCTTTTCATGCTCTTTCCTTCTGTGTATCTGAATCCTTCTTATAAAGTCATTGGATTTAGGACCCACCTTAAATATGGAA
>NW_022945985.1:0-1117 GCF_012274545.1 Fukomys damarensis | reverse complement strand
CTACCTCCACCTGCCCGTTGCCCTGGCTGGAGACGCCGTGCGCGCGCTCCGACAGCAGCACCAGCCTGCTCCTGCCGTCCTCCAGGAAGGCCGACTGCGCCATGGGGTAGTAGTTCTGCAGATACAAAGGTCACCAGTGGGGTCGCAGGCTCGGGCCGACCGAGACTGACTCAGGAGGGCTGAGCCCCCGCAGTGCTGCTGCCCAGCCCGGGGACCTGGCTGCAGCTCCACATCTGACCCACATCGCTGCTTCTACCCAAAGAATGGATCTGACAAGGCATAACATTTATGGAAGGGGAAACTGAGGCACAAACCAAGGCTTTTTGTCTCACAGCACCAGGACCCAGAGGCCAGTCGGACCGAGTCTGCGCACACACTTAGCAAAGGGGCTCTAAAACAGCTCTCTGCTCCTAAGAGCCAACGTCAAAATGTAGGCAAGCCAGGTGTGGGCTCACACTTGTAAACCCAGCACTCTGGGAGGCTGAGGCAGGGAGATTCCAAGTTTGAGCCCAGCCTTGGCAACTTAGTGAGATCTTGTCTCAAAATTTAGAAATAAAGGGCTGGGGATTTAGCTCAGTGGCACAGAGCCTGGCTGGCAACTCCAGATCCTGAGTTTGATCCCTGGTACAAAAAAAAAAAGGAAAGAAGAAAAGGGCTAAGGATGCAGCTCAGCATGATGGCTGTGGGTTCGGTCCCTAGTACCAGCAAAAGCAGGGCGACAGGAAGAGCACCCCAGGGTTGCCACGCAGGCCACGTGGGCGTACCCGGGCGATGGTGTTACTTATGTACTCCCGGTAGGGCCTTCGCTGCATCTGGTAGCCGTTGTTGTCTGAGTAGAGGACCTGCCGGCTGTCGAGGTCACTGCTGGTCCTCAGGATGGCCTCTCGGTTCAGCTCCAGGGGCCCCACCCTGTACTCCTGCTCCACGCGGTGGCACAACAGCTCCCCACCTTGGTCCTGGGACACGTGGGCCAGCCGGGAGTGGATGGCGTATGTGTAAGCCTGGGCCCTGGCGTCCCTGGAGGAGAACAGGTGAGGGAGTGCAGCTGCAGGAGCCTCGGGCATCCCTGCCTGCTCTCCTTCCTTCCTGCACTGGGGAAGGCAGGCAGCCAGGCAGC
>NW_022945984.1:0-288 GCF_012274545.1 Fukomys damarensis | reverse complement strand
TCGGGACCTTATGCTTGCAAAGGAGGAGGCGGAACCACTGAGGTACATCCCTGGCCCTTCAGTTAAGATTTTATTAAGACAGAGGATTATGCCTGTTCCATTTAAATAATTTTTAAATTTTACAGGTAGCATACTATAATTTCAAAATCAGTACCTGATTTAGTTCCCAGATCTATGTGGTTTAGCAAATGGCTGCTTTTGGTACACAGTTCATTTTAATTGTCTGTGTGAACACTTGTATTTTGAAAGTGGAAAGCCCAGAGTGTAAAAGAATAGTTTCACATTTTA
>NW_022945983.1:0-319 GCF_012274545.1 Fukomys damarensis | reverse complement strand
GGAGCAGCAGCAGAACCAGGAGCCCGCGACCCTCCAACGTCATCGCCAAGCAGATGTGCTCAGCCGCACGCGTGGGGATTTCTCACCCTCTCCTCCCACTTAATGCCGTCAGGGCTGATCTGAGGACAAAGCAAACAGCCAGGGCCTGGAATCTCCCTGTGCACATCCGCTGCCGGCCGCCCCAGCCTGGACGCACGTCCCCAGCGGTGAGAGGACGGTGCTGGGCTGGGGCACAGCTTCGGAGGCTCCTGACACTCGCGGGTGTCCAGCCTCGTCCATCTGGAAAGCCTGAGAGGACGTGAAGTCTCAGGGCCAGGGG
>NW_022945982.1:0-219 GCF_012274545.1 Fukomys damarensis | reverse complement strand
CATTCAAGCCCTGGTGTGCAATAGAAACTGCCAGGACTATGCCAAGCATGCCTTTCGAGGCCATTGATTAGGAGGTTTCAGTCCACTGTTCATCCCAACACAGGCTGTACATGTGTCTACTCTATCTTGCATATTCTCCCCGCCTCCCATTCTTAACTAGATTCTTGGCTGGGACCAGACAGACCCTTCAATCTAGCTAACATAGTTTTAAATGTAAAA
>NW_022945981.1:0-333 GCF_012274545.1 Fukomys damarensis | reverse complement strand
ATGCATATTTCTCAGAATTCCCTAGTTTATATAAATTTGTAATTTGGGAAAGCCAATATAGAAGAACTGACCACCAAAAGAAATGGGTGCTAAAAGATCAAATGTAGAAACAGACAAATCCAGCTTTCATAGAATGCAGTTCGCTAGAATTCTGTGAGGATCCCTGCTCCCTTGGTCAAGAGGAAGAGTGATTAGCCAGACACAGGTGACCCATGGCCAATTGGGAATATAATTGGGCCTTTTCAAAACTATTAATATGTCAAGAATCAGTTAAGAAAGAGTTCACTGGTTAGTGCCTGATATGGAAAATTTTGAGATTGACTAAAGGATTTT
>NW_022945980.1:0-882 GCF_012274545.1 Fukomys damarensis | reverse complement strand
AACCACTACTGTTCATACTCTATATCACTCTGCTTTCATCACTGTGATGAAATGCCAGAGACACTCAGCTTATAAAGAAAGAAGGTTTATTTTGGTTCACAGTTTTGAAGGTTCAGTCCATAGTTGACCTCATTGTTTTGCAGCCCATGGGGAAGCAGCCAATCAGGGTGGAAGTGTGTGGCAGAGCAAAATTGCTCATCTCATGGTCAGAGAGCAAAGAGAGAAGGAAGGAGCCACACAATCCCCTTTCATGAGGTCCCACCTCCTGAAGCTTCCACCATATCCAAACAGTGCCACCTGGGGATCCAGCCTTTGATATGGACATCAGAGCCCATTTAACATCCCAAATGCAGCACAGCTGTCTCTATGCTTGGAGATAGGAACAGAAGTGAAGACAAGCTGATTTCCTTCTGTCGTTGGTGAAGAGAATCAGGACCACGTCACTGAACATCTGCCCAGCCTCTGCCAGAGGACCAGTTGCCAGATGTGTAAGAGGGCAATTGCCTTGACCTTGGAAGCCTTTGTTCTTGACCCTAGCAGCCCCCTTGCTCCTTGAACACAGGCATGAGCTCATGGCCCACAGCCCACTGGCTGGTGTTGGAACTTGGCATCTAGTGGAATGGATCCAGTGTCTTCAGCTTTTAAATCCATTTCATTTTCTGTTCAATCAGTTGGGGCCAGGTGGATGTCTCTGTTGGCTGTGGTAGTTATTTCTATAGGTAAAAGATGATGTATTTTCTTTTTAGTATTATACCATGGGCTACAGATCCCAGCTCTCCGCATTGATATATTCAAACCAGCTGCTAGTGTTGTGATGGAAAAAATCCTGAATTTAAACACAACTCTTTTTTTTTTTTTTTTTTTTTTTTTTGTACTGGGGAT
>NW_022945979.1:0-318 GCF_012274545.1 Fukomys damarensis | reverse complement strand
CCTGCAGCCGCATCAAAGCCTGGGGGCCTGCCAGCAGCAGTGTCCGCTCCAAGAACTTGGGGTCCCTGTCAGGAACACACAGAAGCAAATGGCAGGATTATTCAACAGCCTCAGAAGATGGCTTCAGACAAGCCTACTTTTTCAAGGGGAAGCCACTCCCACCACCTGCCCACACCATACACCCAAAAGCCTTCGTCCTGCATTAATCCATTCAGAAGGAGAGGCCTGGTTCTCAGTGTTCCAGGGATAACAAGTGCAACCTAGCTCGCAGGCAGAAGGCAGGAAAGCCTGTGAGTCACTCACGTGAGGTACTTATTG
>NW_022945978.1:0-475 GCF_012274545.1 Fukomys damarensis | reverse complement strand
ATTTGGTATTTACACATGTGGGACTTATTTATTTCACTTAGGAGTATATCTTCAATATGTAATTTTTCACTGTGCTAAGTACTGTGGGACCCTAAAAATCAGGCCCAAATCCCAAGACCCCCCCACTTAGCCTAACTAACTCTATTTTGAGCTGAAAAGCAGTCCGGTGTCAGGGCCAAACTTCAAATTAACTCAGACAGTAAAAATTTGCTCGCTTTGCTTAATTTACTTAGTTGCGATAAGAACACAATCAGGCAGATGGGAGGAAGGCCATTCCAGCCTCAAGGAGAAAGAATAGGAGGTTCTATAGAGATAAGAAGAGTACACTGCATTCTGGAGCATACTAACACCTTTTTGAACCAACCCCCTCCCCAAGCTAAAGTAAACTCCTTCCTGCTTTTGCAAGAGCCCTAGCAACATCCAATAGATTTAGAAAATTAGAAAAGAAGCCAATAGAATAGAGAGAACTTCAAGC
>NW_022945977.1:0-584 GCF_012274545.1 Fukomys damarensis | reverse complement strand
AGCTACAGTGGACTCATTTAGAAATATATGGTGATATCAGTCTCGATGACTACATAGTTGCCTTTATACATGCCTGTAAATATGTGCAATAATGTTAGTATCATTATCATTTATTGGAAATTTACTACAGCCTAGAGCCCCTAGATACTACGATAAATGTTTCACATTATTTCCTTTACACTTCATCAACAACCCAGTGAGATTTGAACTATTAGTCTTTGCATTCTAAAAGTAGAAAAGATGAAGAAAGGGAATTAACCTGCCCTAGTGAATCTGTTTCAACCCACATTACATAGGCTCCTTGAATCTTTTCCTTTTCACTGTAGGTGGAATGAAGAATGCAATTTGGTTTTGAATGTATACAGTGACCTAAGAGTTTCAGGTAATTTGTGAGGATTTTTCAGGAGGAGACAAAGCAGCATCACGTCATCTTGGTACCTATCTTAATTATATGAATTGTCATTGTCATAGCTTTCCTTCTTTGTGCAGACATTTGTTGCTCTTCTCTACCAGTTTCAAGGAAATTTAATTAATTGGAAAAATATCTGATGGCTTTTGTGTGAAGTTCATGTTTTATTGCAGTC
>NW_022945976.1:0-1392 GCF_012274545.1 Fukomys damarensis | reverse complement strand
AGAGAAAAATCAGTGGTTGCCAGAGGCAGGTGGTAGACAGGAGCACTGCTGAGTGCCTAATGGGTCCAGGGATTTTTTCTGTAGAGCTGAAAATGTTAGGGAAACACATAGAGCTGGTGGCTGCACAATATTGAGAATGTGCTAAATGTCAGAGAACGGTACCTGAAAATGGTTAAATGCTTCTGGCATGAATTATACCTCAATTTTTAACAAGGAAAAAGTGAAAAAGAGGCCAGAAAAGTTCACGTGTCTTTGAGTCCCACTGAAACAAGAAAAAAAGAAAAGTGGAGACGAAGCAGCAGGGACTGCTGAACAACTGATGAAGAAACAAAGGGAAAGGCATGGGAAGAAAAAGGAGGAGGAGATTCCACTTAATCTAACAAGGCTACAGGCATTAGAAAAACAAATGAAAACAGGTCACCAAATGTTTCTTTTGCCTTTTTGAAATTAACCTAGGTTGTTTTGTTTTGGTGGTGTTCTGCTTGAGGTTGGACCCAGCACCTCTGCCCTGAGTTACATCTCCAGCCCTTTTTAATTCCCTATTTCGGGCAGGGTCTTGCTACACTGTTAGGGTGCCCATGCTGGGCCCAAATTTGTGAGGACTGGGATTACAGACACGAGTCACCATGCCCTGCTCTAACCTACTGTTCTAAAAAGAGGTAAGTGGCTTTATAAAGAGGGGGACAGGGCATCAGAGAAGAGCCTTTTCCAGGCCAACCACAGGGTCTGGAGGAGGACAGATGTGCTCTGGGGTCGGGGAGGGAGAGCACTGAGTGCAGGGGAGACCCAGGAAGGTCCGGGGACTGTCACACTGGCACATCTGCTAACAAATGCACCCCACAGGTGTGCGTGTCTCTGGTGTACTCAACCTCAGTGTGACCTTCATTTCTTGTGGATTCTTTTGCTTTTTCAAACTAGGTGTGTAGTAAGTAATTACAATTCATACCTTGCACACAAACCTTTCAAAGGGGACACATGCATACCAACTATGTTGTCCTCAAACATGGTTCCCCAGCTCATAGGTATGTACTCTACAGGAAAACTAGTTTCTAAAAAGCGATCATTTTCCTGTCACGTGGGATGAACCCCGAGGACATCACGCTAAGTGACATAAACCCATCTCCACATGATGAGCACTGTCAGGATTTCATTCTGTGACCTGCCCAGCATTCTCAAATTCATGGAGACAGGAGGCAGAATGAATGCAGGCTGCCAGGGGCCGAGGGACAGGAAATGGGGAGCTGGTGTCTAACGGGTGCAGAGATGGGATCTGTAAGACGCAAAACTCCTACAGCTGTGCTGCACAACCGTGAGAAAGGGCTGAATACTACTGAATGGTGCCCTTAAAATGGTGAAGAGAGTCAATTTTGTGTTATATTTTATAATCAAAAT
>NW_022945975.1:0-1461 GCF_012274545.1 Fukomys damarensis | reverse complement strand
TTATGTCAGAAAATACTGACAGACAAATGGCAAGGTAAATTGGGGTCAGAGAGTAAAGGACCCCGAAAGGCAAACTAAGGAGTTCATATGACACCCTGTAGACAACAGACAGACATTACAGGCCTATGAAATAAAAATAAAAATAAAAGACTGAAAGATATTACTTTATAAAAGGAAAGCATGCACTCAAAAAACAGTTCAAAAAACAGTGAGACATTAAGATTTTTAGTTCAATACACATATGCACATTTCCCAGGGGTCAACACCAACTCAGGCAACCATATACCATGGATTTTCTCAAAACATCTCAATTTCTTTAATTCCAAAATTCATAATCCTTGTGAATTCTTTCCAGTCCTGGGTCTTTTCTGCTGAGACTCGTCTTATTTTCTTTACATCATTCTGGTTCTCTGCTTGTGCACTTTATGTGTCTGTGGTGTGCCCTTCCCACCCATCCCTTGGAAGGGAAGAAAGTATAACACACACTTGCACACTTGTGCACACACACACACAACCACCACCACCACCACAGTAGACTTTCATGCCTTTAAAAACTAAATGGATCATTTAAAAAAAACTAAAAATATCTACAAATATATTTCCAAGTAAAGATGTTTGGATAAAATAACATGCTTGTGTCTGTTCCTTCTTGAAATCTCAATACAACTATTTTTAATTTTTCCATTTTTTTAACGATTACAAACCTAAAACTGTCATTAGAATTATAGAGGTGTTAACGGAATTTTAGAGAACAGAAAGGAGACGAAGGCATGATGGCTGCCTTCTCAGATAAACAGAAAAGAAAGCTAATCCCAATCACTCCGTGAAAGAAGCCAAGAAACCATTTGTGTTGCACCTAAGGATGCAGGAAAAGGTGGGTTAAGAACTGGAGTCACTGAGTTCTACTCCCCATTCTTCCCAGCCTCATGATTGCCCCTACATCAACCTAATCGAAGATTCAGATTTTGCACTGGAAAAACTCAGGCTGAGTGAGATTCCATATTGAATGAAGGAAAAATAAGTGAAAGCTTGTAGAGCATTCAGAATCCTGGAAGATGAGCTTCTGTTACCTCAACCAGTTGAAGAGCATTTTCTAAAAACAAAACAAGGACCAGGGATTTAGCTTAGTGGTTCTGGTGCCTGCCTCACAAGTGCAAGGACCTGAGTTCGATCCCTGGTACCTAAATAAATAAATAAATAAATAAAAACAACCAAACGATAGAATTAAAATCCTTAAGAGATATTTACAATCAGGTGTTTCCCAAGAGAAGGACATAGACTCAACTGCATGGATAACAATCACATATTCATTTGCACTCATCTTTGATTAGTGTGTTATTGCCAAGCTTTTAGGTGTTAACAAAAACCAAATTCAAACATTTGAGGGAGGCTTCTAACATAAGAGAAAAAAAGGCAAAGCAAATTAGCAGACACATGAAAGGAACTATAAGAGCCCCATTA
>NW_022945974.1:0-206 GCF_012274545.1 Fukomys damarensis | reverse complement strand
GCCTATAAGTTCGATTCTCAGGTCACTGCAGAAGTTGCTCTTCTCCTAAATTGCCATGGGCCCATGTCCTTGTTCTGACCTTGCAGTTGGGATCCCATCTATCCTTCCAACTATTCTTTTAGTTCTCTTGGAAAAGAAAGAACTATTCTTTTAGTTCTCTTGGAAAGATACCCAGCAGAGGGATGGCTGGATCAAATGGAACCTCC
>NW_022945973.1:0-243 GCF_012274545.1 Fukomys damarensis | reverse complement strand
TAAATCCCTGGCCCTTCATTTCATTACTTAATTACATTTGAAAGAAAATTAATTGACATAAGCTCTTGTTGGTATTCATTTTTAGTAGTTAGTATGATTAAGACCTCTGAGCAATTAGCAAGCATTGGCATATGCAAAGCAGACACCTGACGTGGAAAATTATGAGTATCCAGAGAACCGTAGTTCAGAGCCCTAACAGACTCAATATAATTCCAGGTAGATATTAGTTTCTATAGCTCATCA
>NW_022945972.1:0-1139 GCF_012274545.1 Fukomys damarensis | reverse complement strand
TCAGTGGCAAATGATTAAAGAATGAATGTAGGGTCCCTATTAGTCAACATTCCCATTTCTCCGGCATGACACCCCAACCCACAAATAAAAGGAGAATAGGTTCAATTTGGCTCATGGTTGAACCTCAATTTGTACTGAAGATTGGTGATTTCATTAGTGGACAGACGTTGCATTGCTAGCCTTTTCTAGATTAGTGCTATGGAAAGTGGAATCTGGTAAAACTAACCCAAGTATAGCTACTGAAAAATTTAAGTCCAGGTATCCATAATTGATATTTAAAATCTCGATACACTTAATTTATGACCTAGAGCAGTGGAAACTTTATTAGAACATTAGGTTCTACAAACATAGTTTTCATTTCTTTTTTCCCACCAGGAGCACCTGCGTATTTCTTTTGGGGGGTTCTTTTTTGTAAGCAAAACACTTATTGGTACATTTTGGATATACATAATAATATCACCCATCAACCTGGGCATTTCTCTAAGACTATCATCACAGCATTCATATCAGCATGGCAATAGATATGTAAGAGATATTAGCAAGTAAGAAGCAATTATGTCCTTATTCAGGAAAAATTTTCCATTGGGCTATAAACTGTTTCTTGATCGTACCTATAGAGGATCAAAATTTTCAAATAATGATTGAGTGTGAACGACTTATATTTACATATCAACTCCTTCAGTTCTCAATCATAATCAACTAAAGAGTGTTTCACAGGCCAATGCCCAGAGTTGCAGAGGCAATTTTTATCCTTTAGTAGAGCACAAGTATGAGATGGTCTCCGATTTCATAAGGTGAGAAGACAAACAGAATGATGACTATTTCAAGTGCACCATGTGGATGAACTAGATTGTGATAATCAGAAATTTTGACAACCATGGAGATTGCTGTGTGAGACAAATGGAGAATCAATAGATATCAGTGCTTACAGAGAGACGTTGCAGTGAGGATTCACACCGGTGCGCCGTTGATGTGCACAGGGTGATACACATATGCACCTGTGTGTAGTGGGGCTGAGTTTTGTCCGAGATTTTTTAAAAGGTGAAAGATTTATATGATCTGAAGAGAAACCAGAGTATCGAGATTTTATATTCTTATGTAATTCTCACTAAGGATGAATAAATGAAATAGGCTTTCAA
>NW_022945971.1:0-223 GCF_012274545.1 Fukomys damarensis | reverse complement strand
AGTATCAAAATTTAAGTAAAAAGGGACACATATGTAATTTCTTCCCATCAGCAAGGTCAGAAATGACAGTATAGTATGATACTATTTTGAAAATTTATGTGCAAAACTATAAACTACCAAGAAATAATTGAATTTCCTTTTCTCCTTAACAGTAGAAAAAGTTCCAATAATCTACTTTCTGTATCAGTTTACTCTTTATAAATTAGTGAGAAATGAAATTATT
>NW_022945970.1:0-260 GCF_012274545.1 Fukomys damarensis | reverse complement strand
AATAAAATAAAATACTCATTCTTCTACAGCCAGAACATGTCAAGATGACTCAGTCAAAGGGTAGAAAGAGGAATTATATTTGTATTAATTTTTGTAATAATCTGCTTGCAATACTCTGAATTATGTCTTCTCTCAGGTTCTGCTGATTCAGAGGACTGCTTCCTCCAGAAAATATAATAAATACTCCAAGGAAGTGAAAAAAAAATCAATGCTACCACTTTGACATTAAGGTACTAGAAATCAAAGGAACCCACTCTAGG
>NW_022945969.1:0-305 GCF_012274545.1 Fukomys damarensis | reverse complement strand
CCACCTGCCTCACAAGCACAAGGCCCCAAGTTCAATCCCTGGTATTAAAACAAACAAAACAACAACAACAACAAAAAAAAAAGCCCAGAAAATCAAGCTAAAAGGGATAGGAAAAGCAAGTGACACCCCTTGGGCTTTTCCTACTTCTTTTGGATCTCAAGTCTGTGGGCCAGTTATTTCCACGGCTTTTTCCGAAGGCTTTTCATCTACTTTGGGACACTGCAGCCTGCAACAAACCTAACTAAGTTGAAATCAATTACTCTCCTTTATGCTTTCCATTAGAAGCTGAGTAACTCACATCTGAG
>NW_022945968.1:0-212 GCF_012274545.1 Fukomys damarensis | reverse complement strand
TTCTTTTTTTTGAAACGGGGTCTTGCTTTGTAATGTAGACTGGCCTTTAACTCCCCAGGGCTGAGATTCTAGGCATGCACCACTCTACCAGGTTTAAATTTCTTTTAAATTTTAAGGCAGTGTTTTGCTAAATTGCCCAAGCTGGCCCCGATTTTGTGATTCTCCTGCCCCAGTCTCCCAAGTACCTCGGGTTATTCACCTTTGCCACTACA
>NW_022945967.1:0-505 GCF_012274545.1 Fukomys damarensis | reverse complement strand
CAGACAAAAAGTCAGCTCAGGGATGCAAAAGGCATCCATTCTGAACCCAGGATTTAGTGCACTAGTGAGCAGCAGACAAAAGGCTGCTTGTGGCTTGCTGAGAATTAAAGATCACTAGGTGAGCAAAAAGTTGCCTCAACAAAGGTACAGCAGGCTGCATCTTTTGAAATGAGAAGACATGTAAACAAGTCTCAAAATCAGACTTACAGATCACCTAAAGCAACCATAAAAGGCAAAAAGATGGAACAAACTGATATTTAACCAGCAGGACTCCCTGAACTAGCAACGAAAGAGTGTCTGGATAAAATGAAATCAGAAATAATTTCTCAGATAATAACAGAGACTGTGACCATAATGCAAAACATGACTAATAAATCTAGAGCAGACACAGATGAAAAAATTGAGGACCTGAGGAACGTGATGGAATCCCAACATAGGAAAAAAATGGAATCCATAAGAGAGATGCAAACAGAATTCCAGGACATTAAAAACTTCACTGAAAGCT
>NW_022945966.1:0-424 GCF_012274545.1 Fukomys damarensis | reverse complement strand
ACAGTCAGTGTTGTAATGCAGGGGAGCAGAACTGACTACAACTGGCCTGGCATCCCGGCTAAAGTAGTACCACAGCACTAACCATAGCATCAAGCATAGCGCGGACCTGAGAAACAGTGGGAACTGTTAATCTGGTACCTTTAACTAGAGGAGCAAGATCTATAGTTTTATAACAAAACCCAACTTAAACCAAGCACTTGTGTTCAGTGAGTTTTCCTTCGGTAGGTAATTTTACCCTGTGAAGGGGACAGAGGGTGTTTAAGAGGGACAGGGGACAAAACAGGGAGATAGCAAGTGAAATATAATAGAAGAAAAGCTGATTGTCAAAGGATGATCACCTGAGCTTTGGGAAGCTGAAGAAGAGGACATGAGAGAAAGAATGAAGGAGAAAGTAAAAGAATACTGAAGTAAACCAGAAAGACTA
>NW_022945965.1:0-230 GCF_012274545.1 Fukomys damarensis | reverse complement strand
CTAGTTTTAAGTATAAATGGTTATAAATGCTAAGGTCCTGCCTAATACCAAGATTTGAGGTTTTTTTGGACTTTAATTCTCAGTCTTCATCTCCCTGCTTTTCTAACACTTGACTGAATTATTTAGAATTCAGCCTCCTCCCTTAACCAGTTCTTTGAACTTTATTTTTGTCCACTGAATCACAGTTCATTTAACTTAAATTACAGTTTATAGTTTATGGTGGTAGGATA
>NW_022945964.1:0-351 GCF_012274545.1 Fukomys damarensis | reverse complement strand
TTTTCTCTTGTGTATAATTTCCTTTTCATTTGATTATGTATTTGTATGATTTCCGTGCATTTCTACTTGATTTAAGATTTTTAGGATTAGTGTCCACTAAATTCAAAACCTTATATCATCTTGGGGATTAATTGATACATGCTTTATGTGTTAACATCTGGTCAGATATGGAATGCATTGTTTAAGGTTCTGAGACTTACATGCATTCTGCTGTTTAAGGGTTGAACAACCTACAGATAATGTTGCTGTTGTTAGAAACTGTAGCCCATAAGTCATGATATGAGGGTAGTACTTGAGGTAAAGATGACTCTTCTATAGTGTAGGAAAGGAAGCTAGTGCAACAACTATGCA
>NW_022945963.1:0-748 GCF_012274545.1 Fukomys damarensis | reverse complement strand
CCTTCTAAAACAGGGTTTGTGTTTTTGTATTATTTTTAATGTTACATAATTTCCACCCTTCTTTAATACACTCAACTCCTGGATGGCAGAGTCGATTTCTTTTACCTCTTTAAGAGCCTTTGCAATGCCACGCCTGGGACGGAGTCCTGGTTGCATCAATATTTGTTCCTTGAATTGCATTGAACTGCTGCTAATGCTTCCCTCCAAATTTGGTTATTTTCAGTGTGTGCTAATGCGAGTTAACTCTGGATGAGGCCCTCTCTCAAATACATAGAGCATGTGCCCTTGCTCGCTGGCCAGCCTGTGATCACTGGCCAATTTTCAGCTGCAGACCCATCATTTTTTATTCTGGGAAGTTATAAAAATAACAATTCTGCCATCACTTTCTAATTCGCAAAGTGACTTTAGCCTCTTGCTTTCTAATTCCTTCCCTTTCTCCTTTATAGGCCTGCCAATAGCCTCGGCCTTAGCTGGCCTTACACATTTAATCAGAGTAACCAATGCCGAGAATTTTTACAGGGAATTAAGTCTGATTTGTTTTAAGACATTTATTTATTCCATATGGCATTTAAAGCAACTGAATTATTTTTGGTGTTGGAATAAGGTTGCAGAACCTAGATTCAAATTTCAGAAAAAGAAAATACAAAGCGAAAGACCCGGGTGTAGTTTTGTTTAAAAAAAAAAATTCTTCTGCCAAAGAAAAATTAATGTACAAATGAGAGCTCAGATGAGGAGATTTGGAAAAATC
>NW_022945962.1:0-284 GCF_012274545.1 Fukomys damarensis | reverse complement strand
GGGGGAGCACACCTGTGACTACTGAAGGAATCTCAAACACAATTACATCCTAAAATGAATCCAAAACTTTCTCTTCCTGCAATGCCATCTTCAGCATTGCTTCCAAAACACGTTGAAGAATCGTGAGGCACAGTATTCCCAATTTGGCTCAATCCAAATTTCATTTCAACAGTTTTACTTCACTGTGGTCACTCCCCAACTAAAGAAAAGGCAGGAAATGGGAGACATGGGATATGTAGTACAGTATTGTGGAAAGTGATGTAAGGAAGAAGCAGGAAAATGAG
>NW_022945961.1:0-247 GCF_012274545.1 Fukomys damarensis | reverse complement strand
CTGGGGAGAAGCACTGAACAAAACAGAGTTCGCATTCTCCTGGAGTTTATGTTCTTTCATAGGAAAACAGACCACATAAGTAAACCACATTGCTACTTACTGTGAAGTCAATATAGTGGGATGTGTTAACAGGGGGGGAAAGGGCACTGAAAGAGTTGGGCAGGGGAGAACTGAACTTTGAAATAGGGTAGTAAGGGTACAGCTAAACAGAGACCTGACAGAGCTAAGAAATAAAGGCACACAGTAG
>NW_022945960.1:0-266 GCF_012274545.1 Fukomys damarensis | reverse complement strand
TTTCCATGGAAAGATCCTGAAATCTCAGAAGAAGACAGACTTTACCAGGATCCTTAGATTCACCGTATAATTTTGATCTTATCTTCCACCCACTGAGCATTCTCTTCTCTCTGTCTTTAAAGGTTCTACATGATTGTCTTGTTTTTCTGTTGTCAGGAGTTGAAGTAAATTCCTCAGGCGGAGGGACTGGACCTTTGGGAGATGAATATGAATTGGTAAGATAGAGCGTCATTCCTGCTTAGCTATTGGATTTAGAACTGCATTCT
>NW_022945959.1:0-200 GCF_012274545.1 Fukomys damarensis | reverse complement strand
TGTGTGTCTACTCTGAAGATTACACTGCTGATAACATTCTTGGCTGCTGGATGTAGATTGGGCAAGCTCCGCATTTTCTGTGGCTTCAGCTGCATGGCATGCAAGGAGGCTGACTATGTGCTGGTGGGGAAGAGTGGAACCAAGAATTGGGACTGTGCAAAGTAATTCACAAGCTAGTCTTTACACTGATGTTCTGGGAA
>NW_022945958.1:0-208 GCF_012274545.1 Fukomys damarensis | reverse complement strand
ACCAGCCACCCAGCGGCGAACGGCTCGTGCTAACACCCCTCTCCGCACTGAGATAAAGTAAAAGCCCTCGGTCGGTCCGCAGGGCCTCAGACGCCCTCCGGAGCGGACCCAGCGCGGGTTCTCCAAAGGGGCCAGGGTGGCGGCGCGAAGATTGAGGAAGTCGGGCTAGGGCCGCCCCCGCTGGCCCCCCGAGGTTTGAAGGGGTCGG
>NW_022945957.1:0-3301 GCF_012274545.1 Fukomys damarensis | reverse complement strand
AATATTTTTGGCTTATTTATTTATTTTTAAGACTCCATTGGTGACATCCAAGGACAAAGTTTTGTGAACAGTGATTTTGCACTGAAAAACTAAGTTGATGAAGACAAAGATGTGAGAAATCCAAAACATACAGCTGGGGTTTTTCTGGAATGACATTTAAATTAATCCAGAGATAAAAATCTATGGACGACAGAAATACTTACCCATTCTTTCCAAAATTAGTCAATCAGAGAAACAACAGAAAAAGTCCACAAAAGCCTTTCACAAGCTTTATGACTAACTCTTTAACTGAATCGGATTAAAGCCACGTTATGAAACTCAAAATCCAAAACTTCTCTGGTCCACTCAATCAATTTATAATGTTAATCAAATTTTGAAGAAAATAAATGTCACTGTTAAGTAAAATCATATATGTAAGCATTTTTAATTAAACAAGTCAATAGTAAAGTTTAAATCATTAAGAATATAATTTCAAAAAATTCTGATATGAAAACACAGGAAATTAAAGTTAAATACAAAATCATTTGTAGATAATAAAATTTATCACCACGTGGTAGATACTCAATAGATTGGATTTTTAGTATCATTTTCTTGAGTTGAAATTAGAAACTACTTGAACAGAATGCTCTTTGTGGAGTACTTTACTGTTAGATAATATAGATGGAAGAAGAACCCACTAGTACTACCAAAGGAGATAATGTGGAATTTAGTGGTATAAAGGCAATTTCTAAATTACTTCTCTAATTGCTGAGGCAAACTACCCAACACCCAAAGTCAGAGGAGGAACGGTTTATTTTGACTCACAGTTAGCAGTGGTTTCAGTCATAGTTGACTGGCTTCAAGGAAGGATGACATGGGAAAAGAAAATCACAGAAAAACAGTACATGGCAAACAGAAGACAGAAGGCAGAAGGCACCAAGCTACAAGCAATAACGCCATTTTGTCTTAGTCCCTTTATATTTTATCTAGGCTTAGGGTAGGTACCCAACAATCAGTGGATCAATTTAGTATTCACACATTCAACTCCAGCATCACACAGTGTACATCCAGCTACCTCTACAAAAGCCCTGCCTATGACTGAATGCGATTTTGGTGAGACATCTAGACACAAACCATAACATCCCACCCCTAGACTTCCAAAGACTCACACACATCCCTGTATGTAAAAGGTATTTAGTAAATCTCTAGGAGTTGCTGAAGTCCTAACAGTTTCAGCATTGTTGAAAAGTTGAAGCCTAAAGTCTCCTCTGAGATTTAAAGCAAACTCTTAGAAGCTAGCACCTTACAAATGAATGGAAAATTAAGTACTTCCAACATTCAATGACACAAGATAGACATATCCATTCCAAAAGGTACAAGAAGGGGATAGAAAGGAATGGGAACAAAGCAAGTTCAAAACCCAACAGGGCAAATATTGAATCCCACAGTTCCACTTCCAGCATCTCCAGCAATCTGTGCCAACTTGCATACTCCAAAGGGCTTCAGTGGCTTTGCTCCTATGGCAATTCTGGTGGTTGTAACACTCACAGATTCTCTCTTGGCAGGCTCTGCTCCCTCTTTGTAGTTTTCCTCAGATAATACATGTTCTCAGCTTCTGCAAACTTCTGGGATCTCTACAGTACCTTTGGCATCACAGCTCACAGCTTCACACACTGCTTTCTCAGAGGCACAGTATCTGGCTTCCCAGGACTTCTGAAATCTGGGTGGAAGCCTTCCTGACCATACATTTCTTATATCCTGCATGCACCTGAAATCATCATGACATGGATTATGACCATTTCTGCTGCTAGTTAGAACAATAGTCAGGCTTCCTTCTTTCTTGCTTGTAGAGGTTGAGTATCTGCGAATCAAATCCCAAGGAAATTTCCCTAGGTCACTGCTATTCTGGAGCATGGTGCTCTGAGACTCTCTTCTCAAAGCAAAATCTTTCATTTTTGCAATTTTGAGGTTGCAAAGCCATGAGTCCTTCTGGGTCTTGAGGTACGCTCAGACCATCTTTTCTATTCAGTTTCTTCTCAGCAACCAAGTTCTCCTGTGATCTACCTTTGAACTCCACAGCTTCACTGGAGTTTACTTTTTCATAATATTTTAAATCATTCTGCTGGCCTCTTCTCTTGATTCTGAATGGAAATCTGGCTAAAATCTCCCAACATTAGCCATACCATAGACTCAACATTAGACCACTTTGAAATCTCTTCTGCCACATTAATTAGTCCACTGCCTTTAATCTCAGTTTCATGCAAAATCCCTGGACATGAGCAAAATGCAGACAAACTTTCATCCAAGGCATAATGTATAACATCTGGAGCCCAAAAGCCTATGAAGTCCTTCTTGCCAGTACAAACCTCCTAAACTTGATCTTTACTGTCAGTATTTCTGTCCAGTACAGTTTAAGGCACTGCAGGTGGTATCTCCAAATTTTACCAAATTTGTCCCACAGGGCAGTCCTAAAGACTCTGGAACCACCTGGCCAGGTATAGTCATAGCAAGGATCCTAATTCCCTGCTACCAAATTTTGCCATAGTTACTTTTACCATTGCTAAGGCAGAATATCCAACACCCAAACTTAAAGGAGGAAAGGTTTACTTTGGCTCACTGTTGAAGGAGGTTTCAATCACCTGCTCCAAGGCAGGTTGGTATAGCAGAGAGGCATCACAGAAGAGAAATAGTTAATGGTAGGAAGAAGGCACTGAGCTACAAATGACAACAACAACTTCTTTCTGTTCTTTTATATTCTACCTAGGTTACCTTATTTGGGGTGGGTGTCTAGTCAATTAGTGAACTAATTTAGTCACCACCCATTCTTAATCTCAACATCACACATTGTAGATCCAGTCACCTCTGAAAAAAAAACCTCACCCATGACCTCATGAGGTGGGATATCTAGACACAAGCCATGATAGATAGGGCTATTTTGAATCTAAATTTTTAAATACATCTAGTTCCATTTGCTAAATCACAACTATATTTAAGAGGAAAAAAGGGCTCGTTAAACTATTGCTATGATGTGAGTTCAAATTTTTATTTTAAATCAGTGCTGCTAAGCTGACAAATGACATCTTGGGTAAGAAAGGCAAAGTAGAAAAGTTAAGTTATGGAAGAGGCAATGTAATAATAGCATCCTTCCTTCATTCAACTTCACATTCAACTTCATCTTCTTTGATTTTTTTTGTTATCAGACTCCTTATAATATGCAATTATATTTTTTTCCAGGGGCCACCATATGTAGAAATACAGTCAGTGTTGTTTAATGCAATATTTTAATCTGTAATCGTTTTGCTTAAAAAGTAAATTTCCTGGG
>NW_022945956.1:0-260 GCF_012274545.1 Fukomys damarensis | reverse complement strand
GTGTGATCTACATGGGGCTGGTTTTAGGGGATGCAGAGTACAACAGCTGTGGGGTCAGGGAAGATTCTGTCCAGATTTTGGAAGAAGGCTCATCAGGTCCGGCACTGCGAACCCATGAATTTTAAGCCAGATGTGTATGAAAGAGTCAGGATGTTGGAAAAGGCAAGAAAGTGGAAAGTCTGAGGAAAGCCACATGTAGTGAGCAAAGCCAACCCAAAAGAGAAGCCATGAGGGCTTCGGCTTCCCACAATGCCATAGGG
>NW_022945955.1:0-1800 GCF_012274545.1 Fukomys damarensis | reverse complement strand
AAACAAACAAACAAACAGTACATTTAATATTGCTGCCAAGTGTCCACTGCCATAATGCCAGTTTTGTAAAAACATGATGGTGTGTTCTCACCCACCTTATTCACCAGATCTGGCACTGTGTGACTTTTGATTCTTCCTCAAAGTCAAGATGACCATAAAAAGTAAACATTTTGAATCTATTTCGGACATGGAGACAGCTGCCACAGTGCAACTAAAGACACTTATGAAAGAGGACTTTCAGAACTGCTTCAGAAAGTGCAGGAATGATGGGCCAAGTGTGTTCAGAGCAAGGGAGAGTATTCTGAAGGAGATTAATGGCTATGTGTCTTTTAAGGTAATCATTAAAAATTGATTCTCCTTATTTTCAATCATACCGTGTATAACTTTTCTTTCTTTGTACAGTAAGCTGGCCAGCCTCTTCCTTAGGGTATCTGTGCCTTTAAAAAATGTATTCTGGGGGCCGGGGATTTAGCTCAGTGGTCCTGCCACCTACTTCAGAAGCACGAAGTCCTGAGTTTGATCCCCAGCAAAAAACAAAGCAAAACAAAACAAACAAGCAAACAAAAAACAACCAAAAATTTATTCTGAACAGCAACAATTTCCTCCTTCTCTTTTTATTTCTCCTCTTCCTCCTTCTTTTTTTGTTGTTATGGGACTAAAGCTAAGGCCTTCACATTGAGCTATATCCCCAGCCCTTCTTTTCTTTTCTTTCTTTCTTGTTTTAAAAGTTTGAGTCAGGGTCTTGCTAAGTCACTAAATTACCCAGGGTAGGCTTGAACTTGTGATCCTCCTATCCCAGCTTCCCAGGGTGCTGGGATTACAGATTGTCATTCTTTTACTGGCTTGGTCAATTACTTGGCCAGGTTATAATATATATTCCATTGTTATTGCAAAGTTCCTTTTATCTTAAATATAGCCACAGGAGATAAAAGTTCCGTGGAGAAATTTTCTCTTCTTTGTAAGTTTCTGCAAAGGGTTTTATGTGGATTTCATAAAAATTATAAGTGCAAAATTTTTTGAGTTTTTGCAGCATAAGTCCTTTCCTTTCCTTTCCTTTCCTGTCCTGTCCTGTCCTTTTTGTTTTTTGAGACAAGATATTGCTATATTTGTCAGGCTGGTCTCAAATGCTCAGCAGTCCTTCTACTTCTGCCTTCCAAGAGCTGGAATTACAGGCATGTGCCACTATGCCTAGCTAAATTCTGTATTTTCTAACATGAAAATACTTTAATTAAATAATCAGGAATTATTGAGCCATCCTCTATGTTCAGGACTTGCTCTCTGGTTAAAAACAGGAAATCTATGGTAAAAAGAAGATTCAGGGATTATTAATTTTGGGAAGGAAGATGTATATATTTTAAAATTAGCATTTAATTTTAAAATTTTGTATTAGTACATGTTCACAGTACTTACTGGTTGTAATTATCATGACAATTGGTATGTATACATACTGCATCATAATTCTTTCTGTTTCTTTTTGTTTTTCATCCCTTTGCCTTCCCTTCCCTCTCTGGTCCTTCCAACTTTTCATCCCATTCCCATTTACAAAACCTCGATTTTCATCATTTTTTCTCCTTTCAATTCTTTTTTTTCCCATCCCCTTCCCCTCCCCTTCCTCCTCCCTCCATCCCTTTTTTTTGAAACATTTAATTTTTAAATGATCTGAAGGACATTGAAATAGTGCTGTTCTGGGCAAAAGTCTTCTTTCTGCCAAGAAGCCCTTAGCTTCTATCTTGATTAGTTTATCTGTTTTGGGATCAAGTTCCTTGAAGATAGAATTGGTGATTGAGCTTTATAAAGCAA
>NW_022945954.1:0-319 GCF_012274545.1 Fukomys damarensis | reverse complement strand
CCCTTCCCTCACTTCACGCCCTCCACCTTTCCCTATTTACAAAGACTTTGTTTCCTTTTTTTTTCCTTTTCTCATATTTCTACTTTTTCCTTCTTTCCTTTCCCCTACCCTTTCCACTTCCCCTACTCCTTTAGCCCTTTTCTTCTAATTTCACGTTGTCAGTTATACAGTTTAAACCTTACTTACACTTTTATTTTTTCACACCAGAGAAACTATGCAGTACTTACACATGCATGTCCTATTTATTTCACTTAACAGTATAGCCTCAATATGCATCCATTTACCTATAAATGACTGCAGTTTCTCATTCTTTATGGCT
>NW_022945953.1:0-378 GCF_012274545.1 Fukomys damarensis | reverse complement strand
TGATCTGTGTTTGTAAACAAACATTTTGGCGGACCGAAGGCAAGTCCGGCCCCAATTACTAGTCAACTGGAATTCTGCTGTGTCCTGTGGCCGCCCCAGAGCCCCCGCTCCGTGTCAGTCCCGGAGCGCGTCTTGGTGGCCGCTGTGCAGTGCGACTGAAGAGATGCTCGCTGGAGCCCGCGCCGTGTCTGCCCCAGCGTGCGTGCGTGTGTGGGAGCGCGCATGAGTTTCCCTGACACGGGGGACAGTTATGAATCGGGGCTGTGTGTTTGCCTCCAGAGACCTGGCAAAGTGAGGACCCCTCCAGAAGTGTGATCAAGCGGCGGCGGCGGAGACGACGAGCCAGGAGCCTGCCCCCCGCTCCCCCAGCTTCCCAGT
>NW_022945952.1:0-465 GCF_012274545.1 Fukomys damarensis | reverse complement strand
TGGTTTTATCACAGTGGCTTTGTAGTATAGTTTCAAGTTGGTGATTGTGATACCCCTGACTTTGTCTTTGTTGCGTAGAATTGTTTTTGCTATTCAAGGTCTTTTTCTATTTCAAATGAATTTTCTCAAGGTCTGTGATGTATGCTGCTGAAATTTCAACTGGGATTGCATTGAATCTATATAACAGTTTTGGAAATATGGCCATTTTCACTATGTTGATTCTTCCTACCAAAGAGCAAGGGATATCTTTCCCTTTTCTGATATCCCCTTCAATCTCTTTTTTCAGAGTGCTGTAGTTTTCAGAGTAGATGTCTTTGATTTCTTTTGTTAGGTTGATTCCTAAGTATTTCAATTTTTTGGATGCTATTGTTAAAGGAATTGTTTGCCCATTTCTATCTCAATGTCTGTTATTCATGTACAGGAAAGCTATTGATTTTTGTGTGTTCACCTCATATCTAGCTATTT
>NW_022945951.1:0-203 GCF_012274545.1 Fukomys damarensis | reverse complement strand
GAAGATAACCACAGAGGTGAAGTGTCATTCTTGTCACATTGTATCAAAGGCACAGACTTTCACCATGGCTCATCACTGTTAATGTAACTTTTTTTGTGTGTTTTTTTTTTGTTGTTGTTGTTGTTTGGTGGTTTTGTGTTTTTTTTGAGACAGTGTCTCACTATGTAGCTGAGACTGACCTGGAACTCACTATGTAGCCCAGG
>NW_022945950.1:0-235 GCF_012274545.1 Fukomys damarensis | reverse complement strand
AGATTTTGAAATATGGAATTATTATCTTCTAGAAGCAAAATACTCAATGAGAAGCAAACAGGAGAAAGTTCTCTGCAGTTGAAATTTTGTTCCTTCTCTATGCTGTTTCATCTCTTTTTTTTCTTTTTCAGGTTTTATGTTTTACTAGTTCATTGTGTTACATGATGATTTCATTCCTTGTGAGATGTTGGTACATGTACATAACACATCTTAATTAGTTTTGCATCCTTTCTCC
>NW_022945949.1:0-279 GCF_012274545.1 Fukomys damarensis | reverse complement strand
TGACTACTTTGGGTGGGTAACACTTGCACCCTTAATTCTAGTGCCCTCGGGCCTAGCATTGCATCATGAATTAATCACACACTCTAGATTTAGCCATCTCTGATAGAAAAGCCACACCTAAGAACACATGAGGGGTGCTGGGGGGCGGCATCTAAACACAAGCTGTAACAAAAACTAAACATTTACCCTCACTGTGCAAGGATAATGTGGTTTGTAAAGGATTAAAAAAAAGGGATTAATTCAGGCAGAATAACTGTAGAATTTAGACTCTATATTTCT
>NW_022945948.1:0-310 GCF_012274545.1 Fukomys damarensis | reverse complement strand
GTCCTTCCTTTCTCTCTGCTCCATCTCCACCCCGCTGCTCTTTCAGGTTTGAGGCTCTGTGGGACAGTGCTCTGCATGGCCGGTTCGCGACATCATACAGCCCACATGACTCCGCTCCTTCCCTTGGTTACCAGACATGCATCCTACATGACCTTGCGCTTTCCTGCCAGTGTACATCAATGCCCTGCAGGTTTAGAAAGGTTGGTTGCAAGCCCTTACAAGACGTTTTCAGTCTTCAGGAGGAAGGAGGTGTCCTGAACATGGATGTTAAATGCCTTAATTCAATGTCTTATTTGCCCATTTAAAACAT
>NW_022945947.1:0-216 GCF_012274545.1 Fukomys damarensis | reverse complement strand
TTAAACATAAACCTTGAGATCTTACAAAAGTAAGCATTTTTTGTTCTAAATAACAGAAACCTACTTAAGCAAAAAAGGATACTTGCCAGTGTGTATATTTGGGATAAACTAGAAGCACAGCTCAGTCTAGGCTGTCAGACACCCTCCCAATCCAGCTCACCCTACCCTCGTCTGCTTTCTCCTCCCCCTTTCTCTTTTGTCTTTTTGGGGTGGAGG
>NW_022945946.1:0-299 GCF_012274545.1 Fukomys damarensis | reverse complement strand
AGGGCCTCACAACAGTGTTTCAATCTCTGCCATGCAGTGACCTACAAACAAAAAGGACTACAGGTTTACTCCCCCTAAGAAGTGGATGTCACTGGTAAACCCACAGAGTTGCAGCACCTTTCTCTGTGGAGTACTTCACATTCATGAAACGGACCGCTTTCGCTTTAAACAGCTAAGCGGCGAGAGAAGCTGTTTCCCTGGGAAATCAGCAGTTTAAACGGCAGAAGCCCTCGGCGAAGTGCGTTTGTGTTCTGAACCTATTCCCAAGTATACAGAGTTCTGGAGGCCTGTGTGCACTC
>NW_022945945.1:0-204 GCF_012274545.1 Fukomys damarensis | reverse complement strand
AGGCCATCCATTTAGCTATAAATGTCTGAAGTGTATCCTCCTTTATGGCAGTGTAGTACTTCGTTGTGTAAAAATATCACATCTTTTTCCATTTGTCTGCTGCTGGGCATTTGGGGTGTTTCTAAGATTTAGCTAGTACACCCTGTGCCTCTGGAAACGTGGGTGTGCATATATCACTGGGTCTGATGCTTTTAATTCTTTCAG
>NW_022945944.1:0-238 GCF_012274545.1 Fukomys damarensis | reverse complement strand
GCACAAGGCATGTCTGCCTTCCTAGAAGCAAGGAGAAAGAGATTGAGGAAGATGGCAAAGGGAGGTCCCAGGCTCTGGCTTTGTCAACTTATCATAAAGAGCTGGCAGGCAGCCTTACCAGCCGAAGCTGTAGGAACGTGAACGAGTGCAAATCCAGTAAATCTGTAGGCAAATCCAGTAAATTGGTAGGCAAATTCAGTAAATCTGTAGACAAATCCAGTAAATCGGTAGGCAAATT
>NW_022945943.1:0-529 GCF_012274545.1 Fukomys damarensis | reverse complement strand
TCCTGCAAAATTAGTCTTCAAACTTGATGGAAAAGTAAAGAGTTTCCATGAAAAAGAAATTCTAAAGAAATATATGAGCATTAACCCTAGATTGCAGAATTATAGACAAACAGAGAGCCTGCCAGCATCAAAGATCCCAAAGCAAATGGGCAAGAAATTAAACAAGAGAAAAATATAAAGGAATCAATACTGGAAAAATAATGCAATGGCAGAATTCAATAAGCATAACTTTTAACGCCAATTATTTCAACTCCCCAATAAAAAGGACACAGACTGCAGATCAGATAAAAACACAAAACAAAATCAAAGATTGTCAACAGGAGACATAACTCATCAAAAAGGAGGTGCACAGACTAAAATAAAGCATGGAAAATGATACTCCATTCAAGAGCCTGAAAACAAGCAGGAGTAGCCGTCTTATTCTGAAACACAGTGGACTTCAAGCCAAAACCGATCAGAAGAGACAAACTGTGTGTTTCTCAGCACAAACCTTAAAGGACAGGAGAGCCTAGAGCAGATTTTCAAGCCC
>NW_022945942.1:0-1383 GCF_012274545.1 Fukomys damarensis | reverse complement strand
ACACAGTGTGACTGGTAGAATCCTGACTGGCAGAGCCGCTGGGTGGGGTGGGTTTTTTCTTTGTTGGGCCCCTGAGGTGGGGAAGCAGGTCCTTTCTCACTTCCTTCTCAGCCTCTGAGGCTGGTCCCTGAGCTGGCCAGTCTGGGCCCCTGTTGTTCTTGCTCCCAGAATTCCTGGCATTTCTGGCAGAGTTTCAACTGGATCGGGGCTGGGGAGGAGGGCAGAGCCTGGGGATGGGGCCAGGCAGTGGGTGGGAAGGCCTGGTCAGGAACAGGTGCGGGAACAGGCAGTTCTTTCAAATCAGTGGTGCTGCCTGGCCTAGTCTGGTTGGCATGGTGTGTGTTTCTGTGTGTGTCTACTGTGCATCTGGTCCTTCATCCAAAGAGTATGTGCATGTGTAACATGCTGACTGATTGTTTGGGCAAATGTGTTAATGTGTCCTTGCTAGAGTTTGAGAAAAATGACTTTTTCTCCTTTTCTTTGGTCCTTGAACACTGCTCGGCACCTAGGGATTAAGCCTGGGCAACTCTGGGGAGGTTGGAGCACCCTTCTCTAACTCTGGTCCTGCCCCATTGTGCAGGCTTCTCATGGGCGCTCCCCAGGCCCTGGCTCTTCCTGGACAGCAGGCGAATCGCACTGGAGGCCTCTTTGCTTGTCCTCTGAGCCCGGATGAGACTGACTGCTACAGAGTGGACATCGACCAGGGAGGTGAGGCCTGGAGCAGTAGAGCGGGCCAAGCACAGGAGGAGGGGAAGAGAGAGAACTTGTCCTCTTCTTCCATCCTCTGATTCCCAGTGTCTTGCCTCCAGCTGATGTGCAGAAGGAGAGCAAGGAGAACCAGTGGCTGGGAGTCAGTGTTCGGAGCCAGGGACCTGGGGGCAAGATTGTTGTGAGTACTGACTGCTTCTTGTGACTGAATGCAAGGGTGCTGCTGCTGCTGCTGCTGAGTGTGTGGGGTGTGGTGGACTTATGCTGTGATTCCCAGGGCCTTTGGGGGATATAAAAAGTATAAGATGTGGTCTCTATACATTTATACATTTGAAAGCATCTAATCATCCAGCTATTTGCCCAGCTCTTATTGAGAACCTTCACAGCATCAGGCATTGTGCTAGTTACTGAGAGAATATCTAAAGACAGGAGGAAGGTCCTACTAACTAGTTGCAGAGATTCTCATTTTTCTTTTTTTCTCTTTCACTAACTTGGAATTACCAGTACAAATCACTGTGGGGCCAAATATGATTAACACTAAGTGAGTGATCCAGTCCCCGGTCCAGGAGTACAAAGGAGAAGAGGAAGTATTCCTGCAGGTGTGATGATTTGAGCCAGGCTTTTAAGAATGGGCACGAGCCAGGCATGGTGGGCATGCCTGTAATCCCAGTTACC
>NW_022945941.1:0-754 GCF_012274545.1 Fukomys damarensis | reverse complement strand
TTAGAGACATTTTAAAAATGAGAGACATTCTGTTAAATACCTCTTGTGTAAACTTCAACACAGACAATATCACAAAATTTAACAAGATCCAACAGAACCATTCCGTTCCACAGGAGAATAAATGGACCTAGGACCAAACGCAGCTCATGCTTCTCTACTGGATCATGTTTGCAAACTTGAGTAAGAGAACAAAAGAAAATGAATTGAAATGGACTCCGGGGCTAAATACATTAATATGCTAAGGCTGATTACTGCCATCATGGTTGTATTGGGATGTCCAGAAGAAAGTCATCAGAAGAAAATACACAGTAAAAAGTTAGTCATTGTTGTCACAAAGTCTTCACTTTATCCTCAGAAGATTGCAGTGGGAAACCGAAATGTGATGCTCATACATTTCAGTAAGTGTTTAATTTCCTAAATATATCTCAAAGACTAACAGTAAGATCTCAATAGCATACACAAGAGTATTTGTATCAATTTTAAATGACTGTGATCCATTCTTACTTAGGCTTGGTATGGTTAGAATGTGGGTGCTTTCAAAGGATCCTGAGCTGGAGCCCTGGGCCCTGCTGTGGTGCTATTGAGAGGGTGTAAAACTGCACAGGTGGTGCCTTTTGGGTTGTGGTTATGTCAGTGGGGGAGCTACTCTCAAGAGGCATCAATATTTTCCTTATGAGGTCCCAGTTTTCTCGGGGCTGAAGTATTCCCTACCAGACAACTCCTTCTCTATGTACTTCATGCCATGCCACCATCA
>NW_022945940.1:0-942 GCF_012274545.1 Fukomys damarensis | reverse complement strand
TGTGTGTGCACAAGTCCTAAACAGTTTGTAGCTGGCCAAAATAGTAAGTTTAGAGTATGTTAAAAGTTACTTTAAGACTATGTTAAGGACATTTACTTCTGACTTTAGTAATTTTCTTTTGACTATTAAAAAGAAACTTACTAAGTTCACTGGAACTCACAAAAAATAAAATGCTTCTTAATATTACCAACCTGTGTTTAACATTTTTGTACACAATGAACTACTTCTTCTCTTTACTCTAACACCACCTATTATAATTGACAATCATCACAAAATTTGTAATGAATTTTTAGGCTCAGTTTTTATTTTTAAATACTTAGATTAATTTTAACAAATACATGAAATATAAAAATTGTACACATTAATGGGCTAACATGATACTTTCTTTTTTTCTGATGATAGTACTCTACTTTTCTTCATTTTTCTACTATCCCACTAGACTCTGCACGTCTATTTTTGTTTAAATTTAAAATTTTGCCTATTTTAATACAATTAGATTATCAACAAAGAGTTAAGATTTATTACCAATTCTTTCTCATTCTAAATCAGAATATCCTAAAGCTTAAGGCATTCTTGGGCCAAAAGGCAGGCATATTTGAAAGTAGTCATCATTTAGATTTCAGAGCCTAAAATGTTTAACAACTCAATTTATAATTAGTAAGTACTACAATAGTTGATAAATATGACTTCTGAAACAGCTGCTTTTCAAAAAATACAAAAGGAAGCATGAGTTCTGTTATTAACTATCTTTCTGGGTTGAGAAGACAACTGTCACCATTTTATGTTGTTCCCCAAATAATTGTTTTAGCAATGTCAAAGTACATTCGTGTTGTGGCCCGACAGTGGAACACTTGTTTTAAAAATCTGACAAAATGTAGATTGGTAGTGAGGCTGAATTCTTTGCTTGGAAGAAGTGGCTATTTTTAGTTCTATCTCCTCTCT
>NW_022945939.1:0-228 GCF_012274545.1 Fukomys damarensis | reverse complement strand
GGCGAGAGAAGCTGTTTCCCGGGTAAAACTGCACTTTAAACTGCAGAAGCTCTCTGCAAAGTGTGTTTGTGTTCTAATGTCAAACTGAACCTATTCGCAGGTATACAGAGGACTGGAGGCTTTTGTGCACTCAGAGCTGCAAGGCACTCTCTTAAGCCTGAAGGCCTTGTCTGCTAAACGTGCCTCACAACAGTATTTCAATCTCTGCCAGGCAGAGACCTACAAACA
>NW_022945938.1:0-373 GCF_012274545.1 Fukomys damarensis | reverse complement strand
TCTCAATCTTATGGTATTGGTTTTACTGTGTCACAGTCACCTTGTTCCCAGTCCCATGCTATTAGGCAAGTGTCCACTTCCTCTTTGTAGTGTGATGAAAATTACATCTTGAAATTAATATAAAATATGGTTATTGTGTGTACTTAGGCAGAGAGAGTTATTCAAGAAGGCCTACCATGTTCATTCTGCCCAAGTTCATCTCCTGCTTGTTCTACCAAGGTAGGGGAGTAAGCTTCTAAGGTGGCTCCCAGCACAACCATTTAAATCTGGAGAGAAGAAATGGGATTTATCACAAATATCCCTGTTCAAT
Source organism: Fukomys damarensis (assembly GCF_012274545.1). Classification (NCBI taxonomy): domain Eukaryota; kingdom Metazoa; phylum Chordata; class Mammalia; order Rodentia; family Bathyergidae; genus Fukomys; species Fukomys damarensis. The sequence continues at coordinate 63 of NW_022945938.1, read as the reverse complement.
TAGTTGCACTCTGAACTCCTATGTGTTCGAGCTGTATGTGTGTCCATCAGCAGAGTCAATATT
>NW_022945937.1:0-244 GCF_012274545.1 Fukomys damarensis | reverse complement strand
CTAGAAATCATCTCAGTGAGGAGTCACTCTCAGGGAGGAAGAGGACTCAGGGGAGGTAACTTGCCCAAGGTCATTCAGTTCAGCATACAGTCATGCAAACGAGAGGCCAGAGCTCCACCCCAGCACAGACCACAGACTTCATTTCAGTAGATGTGTGTGTGTGTGTGTGTGTGTGTGTGTGTGTGTGTGTGTCTGCGTGCACGCACACACTAGCCAGTTTCTGTTTGTTAGGGAGAAGTTTTAA
>NW_022945936.1:0-223 GCF_012274545.1 Fukomys damarensis | reverse complement strand
AAAAAAAAAAAAAAAAAAAAAAGAAGCAAGAAATACTGTGTACTGGTACAAATTCCTTATGATGAATGTTACCATTATGTAGATCTAAAATGTACCAGTAAATGTTTTGCTAAAAAAAAATTGGCTGATATGAGATATTGTATTTTTTGTTTGAGATTGACCAATACTTAAAGAAAACTGACCATTTGACAATAGCCAGGAAGCTGAAGGACCACTGAGAATG
>NW_022945935.1:0-207 GCF_012274545.1 Fukomys damarensis | reverse complement strand
CTCCATAATGTGTCTAATAAGTACACACCGACGAACAAAACCTGTACAGAAGAAAAATATGTATACTTCATTTGGAGTCATTGAATGTATGAGTATTTTCCCTCTGGCAGAATTTGACTATTATGAGTTCTGATGAAGTTTTATAGATGTTTAGAGTCACATGAAGGAGAATGGCTTAGGTATGCTCCCACCCAGAAATACCTTATC
>NW_022945934.1:0-205 GCF_012274545.1 Fukomys damarensis | reverse complement strand
AGAAGGCAAAATGAGATGAAGTAGTGGCATCCCTTAAAGTGTCTGGCAACCGTACACACTGTCTAAAGCTGCTACAGATGTAGAAGACTTCTCATTTAAGATCTTTCACCACGCCATCTGAGTCCTTCCCTGGTATCTATGAGTGCATGGATTTCCACTGCTAGTTTTGTACATAATTGGAGCCAAAGTGAGGATACTTGCTAAA
>NW_022945933.1:0-265 GCF_012274545.1 Fukomys damarensis | reverse complement strand
CCTTCTCCAGATTGTCATTAGTGTCAAAGGAAAGTTAATAGAGTTTCTAGATTCCCTATTGCTTTTAGGTTTTTTATTTTTGTCTCTGTTCTTTCATTCTGTCTTTCCCTCTTGTATCTAACAGTTTCCTAGAGACTGTGAGATCTTCCTGCGTCCTTTGGCCTCACTTCTAACCTTTCCTATCCTTCTCCCCATCTATCCCTCTCTCCCCAACTCTTAAGTCCCCATCCTGAATGGTAAAGAAGAGTTTATTCATTATAAACAT
>NW_022945932.1:0-222 GCF_012274545.1 Fukomys damarensis | reverse complement strand
AAATAGGACACACATGTGTAAATACCAAATAGTTTCTCTGGTGTGAGAAACTGAAAGTGTAAGAAAGAATTAAAACGTATAATAGATAATGTGAAACAGGAAGAAAAGTCTAAAGGGGAGGAGAAGTAGGGGAAGAAGGAGAGGAGTAGGGGAAAAGAAAAAAGGGAAAGGGGAAAATGAGAAAATGAAAAAAATAGAGACAAAGTCTTAATAAATATGGAG
>NW_022945931.1:0-212 GCF_012274545.1 Fukomys damarensis | reverse complement strand
ACTCCTTCCAGCGCCTGGGCGTGAAACTGTTCCGCCCTCTAAACAGGTCTGAGCTTCCGGAGTGCAGCCACCAGCGCTGTGCAGGGCTGCCGGAGCCCAGCGCCAGGCGAGCTACGTGCCGGGGGACGGCGTAAGAGCGCAGTGGTCCACAGATGGGGTCCTCAGAGCTTTTCCCTCCATCAGAACGAACATGTATGACTGCGAGAGGGAAC
>NW_022945930.1:0-3220 GCF_012274545.1 Fukomys damarensis | reverse complement strand
TGTTGGTGGGAGTGCAGACTGGTGCAACCACTGTGGAAATCAATATGGAGATACCTTAAACAAATAGGATTGGAAGTCCCATTTCACCCAGCTATTCCACTGCTGAGTATCTTTCCAAAAGAATGAAAAGAATCGTATCACAATGATATATGTTCACCCATGTTTACAGCAGCACAATTTGTGATAGCTAAAACTTGGAAAGAGTCCAACGCCCATCAAATGAAGAGCAGAAAAAGATGATGTTGTTTTTTTAAAAAAATAAAATAAAACACCACTCAGCCATAAAGAATGAGAAACTAGACACTTACAGCTAAGTGGATGCACTTTGAGGACATACTCAAGTGAAATTAACTGGACACCTGTATAAATACCACATAGTTTCTTTGGTGTGATAAACTGAAAGTGTAGGTAAGGGTCAAAATGTATAACTGATATTTTGTAATAGGAAGAAAAGGTCTAAAGAAATTGGACAAATGTGAGGGGTAGGGGAAAGGGAAAAAGGCAAGAGAAAAAAAATAAGAGAAAAGCAAAAGAATTAGAAACAAGGTCTTTGTAAACAGGAAAGGTAGAGGGGCTAAGGTAGGTTAGGGGAATTGGGAAAAATAACCAAGATATATCATGTAAAGGTACACGACCCCAATTATGAATGTAACTGTATTATATATCTAAAATGTAACAACAAAAATACTAAAAAATTTAAAAAACGCACAAAAAATAAAATTAACATAAAATAAAGTCTTTAAAGGCTGAATATGTAGCTTAGTAAGAATCTCTGTGTTAAATTTCCCATACCACACACTGCATAGGAAGCAAGAAAACTAACTCTTGTTGACAGTCATCCAAATGAGCTTAGAGAGCCAGGTTAGTCAATCTCAAGATGACAACTACAGGCAACTTAGTGTTATAACTAAGAGATTAAAAATTGTTGTTCTGAGCCAGTACAGTAGATATAATACATCTCACAGCAATTACTAATACAGCACCTCCTAAAAAAACATTTAAAAATTTTAAAAAAATCATTAGTACGTGTTCAAATTTCATACAGCTTATACTTCTCTTGAAGATTTGTTACCTGGAAATACCACAGCTTGTTTCTTTTTTAAAAAATCCCCTATGCCTTCCCTCCCTCTCTTCTTCTAATTCCCCTACTGCAATTTTCTTTCTTGTTGCTATTGCTAATAATATTAGCTCATATTATGACACATTCAATTAACTGAGTTATTAGATTTATGTAAATGGCATATCTTTATTCTACGTAGTTCCTTTTCCCTTTTCTCCTCACCCCTTGCACTGTTTTCCTTAGACCACCTCCATACTACAGGAGATCTATCTCCTTGTCCCCATATACCCATTCTCTATTTGACTGCACTTTGCTTTATTCAGATGTGAGATTCTACACAGTATAAAAGCTTTTGTTTGGTTTATTTCACTCAACATTCTATTTCCCAGGTGCATCCATTCTTCTATAAACATTTTAAGTCTGTCATTTTTTATAGCATAGTAATATTCCATTATATATGGACACATTTTCTTTATCCAATTATCTATTGATGGGTAAATAGGCTGTTTCCAGGATTTAGCTAATGAGTTGTGCTGCTATAAACACTGGTCTGCATGTGTTAAGCTTCTTAAGCTCTCTGGGGAAGATGCCTAGTAGGGGATCACTGGGTCATAAGATATTTCTAATTTCAGTTGAGACAACTTAATACTAATTACCATAATGTTTGTACTAGTTTACATTCCCACCAACAATGTAGGAGGACGGTTCCTTTTTTTTTTCTAAGTGGTACTTTTTAGGTATACAGTACAGTTACATTCATCATTGAGCTTTTCGTACCTTTACATGACAGATCTTGGTTCTCATGTTTTCCCCATACCCCTCCTTTCCTTCACCCCTCCTCCTTTAACCTATTTACAACATCTTTTATTTCTATTTTTTCATTTTCTCAGATATTTTTCTTTTCCCTCACTTCCTTTCCCCTACCCTTCCCACTTCTCCTACAGAGAAGCCCTTTTCTTCCTATTTCCCATTGACAATTATACTATTAGGATCTTCAAATAATCTTTATACATATTTTCTTTTTTGGATAACTAGGAATCAAACTCAGGTCCTTGCATTTTTAAAAGGTGGGCCGCAGAACCACTGAACTAAATCCGTGGCCCTGTATGTTCTGCATTTGATTTCTCTTATTCATTTTAACAATGTACTCAGTGTGTTAACCGATATAACCAGGATCAATAGATTATGGATTCACTATAAACAGTTCCTTTTGGCTACATTATAATCTTCACTTACTCCCAGAATCATAACTTTCAACTGGGTTTTTCTCTTATCCTATAAGATCTATGAACTTAAAATACACACACAATGGACTGGGGATTTAGCTCAGTGGTTCTGTAGCCAGACTCACAAGCCCAAGGACCCGAGTTCAACCCTTGGTACCAAAAAAAAAGTCATTTACACATACATTCCTGATCTCAAAACCAGACTCTCAGGCACACTATGTCACCTGATTTAAAAGGAATGCTCTCATATCAGTCACTACAGAGAAGTCTGAATTTTAAAGTAAAGGCGGCTTGTAATATATAAAACTAAAGTATAAAATAAAACACTGTATAAAATGCATACATATCACAGTCCCAGGACAAATTAACCGTTTTTGGAATGAATATATCCTTTAATTTATTTTTTAAAGAACCCAGAACTTCCAATTACTCAAAAAAAGTATAAATCAAAGGGATATCTATCTAAGGATAGCTCAAATTGTTGTATAGAATTTACAGTTTTTCTCCTATTTAAACATGGTCACCTCATTTCCCAGGATCTGTAGCTAATTCTACAAGTATAATCAGGAATATGAACAGGATAGCTTAGAAAATGTTAAAGATCTTAACTGAATTATCCTCCTGAATGAAAATGAAAAGTAACTGGCACTAACAAAAGTTCTATTCCAAAAGTACTCTATTAAAATCTCTTCACGTATACTCTAGAGTAAGATCTAGGTAGTCACAGTTTTCAAACAGCTCCTCAGGGTAACTCTGAGACACTGCTAAGGGTAAAAGTCAACCAGTCATAATTACATAATGACACAAGGACAGAATTTTTAAAATTTTGCTGTCAAACAGTGTATACATACATATGCTTAATAAGCATACACAGACAAAAACAAAGCAACTTTAGACTTGAAAAATTCCATCCAAACACATTTTTTTTTTTTTT
>NW_022945929.1:0-927 GCF_012274545.1 Fukomys damarensis | reverse complement strand
ACACACACACACACACACACAAACAAACATGTTTGTTTTTTACCCTTTTTTAAAACTTAATGAGGCTTGAATTTTTTTTTCCAGGCCAAACTACCCAGCTTTATTAAAGATACTTATTCATAAGTAGTCATGGTGTTTCAGGCAGGACATGAGCTCACAATCATTAACAGTGCACAACTTTCAAACTTCCTTCTTGGATGGATGACCAAAAATCAAAAAGCCACTATAAAACTCAATAAAGTCTTCATTTGATGCTCTCAATAGAGAAAGTTTAGAGGGAGGATGGACATTTCACACTTAGCATATTGTTTAATAACTTTTCACAAGTCAACCCTGACCTTCAGGAAATGAAATGGAAATGGAAGAATTATCAATCTGAAGATGCACAGTCTAGAAAAGGAACTATTGTTCTTGTGGGACACCATCTCAATGTCACTGGCAAGTCCAGACTGCCTGACATACTAAAAACACCAATTTAGGGGAGTCAGGTCCTGCAGGAGACCAGCTGAAACCACAATGAGCAAGCTTTAGATATTACTTAATTGGCTTATGAATTCAGCTATTGATTACAAGTATGAGTCATTCCAAGGCCCAAGTGTGAATTGCTAATTGATGCTTCCGCTGGTGTATGGAGTCAGACTTCCCTATGCCAATGGTCACAACTGAGACTGCAATGACTGATGAAATTGTAACATCTCTAATAGCAAGAAAACATTACAGCTGAGGAATTATTACGCTGTGCAGCCATACTCCAAGATCAAACATTAGCTAAAGATAACACAGGTGGCTTCCTAGCTGCAATCAGAAAGATAGTACAAGTGGCTTGTTAACTGTGATCGGTCCTTCACAAGTACACATAGTTACTACCCTTTTCCAAGCCTGGCTCATTAGTGCATTAGTTTTGCTATTCCCTATATCTGCCTTTAT
>NW_022945928.1:0-408 GCF_012274545.1 Fukomys damarensis | reverse complement strand
CCTGAAATCACACTGTGACGGGAAGATCTTCCCCTCTACACATTACAAGACGGAGGAGAACAGCCCACCTTTTCTTCAGAATCTCCTTCAAGGAGCGTCTAATAATTTACCGAATTTGTGACTCTGGCTGTGACGGGGCAGGACCCACAGCCCTGAGGCGTCCAGGGGCCGAAGTCACCACAGGTCTCCTCGTGGCTCCCATCAGAGCTGCAGAGCACGGTGACTTCTTGGAATCGCTTGCCAGCGGAACCGGCTTTGGTCCTGCCTGCCTGGCAGCTGAGGTGACTGCTGGGGCGTCCCAGAGCCAGGTCCCCTCGAGGACAGGGCCTCTGAAGTCTGAGGGTGACTTCTGAAGGGCCAGCTTGGCTCCTGTCGTGTTGGGGAAAGGACGAGGCTTCTTAGGAACGA
>NW_022945927.1:0-710 GCF_012274545.1 Fukomys damarensis | reverse complement strand
TCCTTCAGTCACCTGCGGTCCTTTCCTTCCCAAAGGGAATCTTATCACCAGCCAGGACCACAAACTTTTACAGAGGACTCTAGGCAGGGTAGGCTGTAGAAAACAGAAGTGTGCGTGAAGTCACACCTAGGAGTGAGCCAGCAATTCTCCAGCCAGGTGACCATGGATAAGTCCCCTTACCCTCTTTTCCCTTATCTCAGGAACAAAGACAACAAATGCACAGCCCCCACCAGGGCAGCAATGAGGCACAAAAGGAAACTACAGATGGCAGTGTCCAGGGGCTGTGCACCAAACAAAGTCCTTCATCCAAGAAGCGCTCCCAGAAGCAGCACTAGGGCACTTTGTGAATGCAGGACTGGGGGTGAATCCAGGGCTGCTCTACCTCTGAGCTACTTCCCCAGACCTTTTTATTTTTAATTTTGGGACAGATCTCATTATATAGCCCAAACTAGCCTCAAATTTGTGATCTTCCTGCCTCAGTTGGTCAAATACCTGGGATCACAGGTATGCACCATTGTGTCCAGTTTACGGAAGCTTTCTGGCCTCCTTAAGACCCCAATTCCTTGGGCAAGGATTGATGGAGTTGGAGAAAGGGAAGCAAGAGGATCCTAAGTCAGATTAACATTAAATTAGATCACCTGGGCTGGATGTGGCAGAGCATTCCTGAAATCTCAACACTCTGACAGGCAGAGGCAAAGGATCCTGAGTCT
>NW_022945926.1:0-252 GCF_012274545.1 Fukomys damarensis | reverse complement strand
AATTAACCACGAGGAAGATTAAAAGAAATGGTGTGAAAACTACTTACACACACTATTCCAGAAGCAATAAAAGTACAGATTGATAATCTTCAAAAAAGCGTATGGAGAACCCAGTCTGGAAGAAGTCACAATTGAAGGAACAGTAGCAGATTCGCTAAAGTGTTTTATGGCATGAGAGAGCTTAATAAGAATACTAATTCAGTAAAAACAAGGGTACAAGGGCAAAAATATTTTTAAATTGCAACATTTTGT
>NW_022945925.1:0-881 GCF_012274545.1 Fukomys damarensis | reverse complement strand
CACAGGATGAGAGAGAAGGCAGCTTGAGTGAGAGACCACATTCCCTAACTTTTATTACTGTGTATCATTATACTTTTTTGTTTTTTGGGGTGTTTTTGTTTTTGTTTTTGGGTGGTACCAGGGATTGAACTCGGGACCTTGCACTTGAGAAGCAGGCGGTGGAACCACTGAGCTAAATCCCCAGCCTATTGTTAATCTCTTTCTGTGCCTGACTTATAAATTAAACTTTATCATAGGTATGTACTAGTAGGGGGAAAAACCAGTATCCATAGGGTTTGGTACTGGCCATGGTTTCAGGTAACCATGGGATCTTGGGGACACATCCCCTTGCAGTTAATGGGGGACTACCATAGCCTGCTCTCATGTGTGGAGCAGGGGGTCTAGTAGGAGGATTTAATGCATAGCAGTGAGCAACAGGAGCCTTCCCTCAGCATGGGAGCCCTGAAGTCTATCCTCTCAGAAGCCAGAGGTACAACCTTTTATTCGAAAGTAAGCTCCAATTTGAAAACAAAAGTCCCTCACCACCCCTTCCCCCACGTGGGCTTTAGCTTTGATAACAGGGACACAATAGACCAGGGGTAGATCAAGGTGGTAGGAGAAACTGGGGTGGGAGGGAGAAAAATTGGGGAAATCCTGTGGAACCCAGGTCCCAGGGTGAGTGGGTGAGGGAGGCTAGCCTGCCAAAGACAGGCTTTAGATGGTTTCTGATAAAGTCCCTGGAGATAAGTGCCCTGTGTTTGTCGAGGGCTTAGAGAGCTTAAGCTTTAGCCAAGTCTGATCACAAAGGGGCCCTCTGTCAACAGTCCTTCAGGCCACTAATAGGGCTGAACAAACACTACAGTAACAAGTCCTTCACACCTGTGGGGATTGGGACCCCCCCC
>NW_022945924.1:0-761 GCF_012274545.1 Fukomys damarensis | reverse complement strand
ACAGGAGATTGAACTTGGGTCCTTGAGCTTGCGAAGCAGGAGGCAGAACCACTGAGCTGAATCGCTAGCCCTTAAGGTCATACTCTTAAATAAATTAAATATGTCACACATGTGTAAATACCAAATAGTTTCTCTGGTGTGAAAAACTAAAATTGTAAATATGATCCTAATTGACAATGTGAAATAGGAAGAAAAGGGCTAAAGGTGTAGGGGAAGTAGGAAGTGTAGGTGAAATGAAATAAAAGAAAAGAAAAAAATCTGAGAAAGCAAAAAAATGGAAATAAAGTTTTTTTAAATAGGGAAGGGAAAAGGGTGTGAAGGGAGGGCAGGAGTGTGGGGAAAAATGAGAATCAAGGTCTGTCATGAAAGGGTACAAGCTCCCAATAATGCATGTGAGTGTACTGTATACCTAAAAAGTACCAATGAACTCAATGAGAAAAAAAGAATAAAAGAAATTTCACTAAATAATTCTCAGCCTTGTTATTTAATCAACAGTAATTTCTGGTTTTTTTTGTGTGTGACAGTAGGAATAGATTTAAATCAAACTTGAAAAGATTTAACCTCTTTAGTGATAAAGGAAACTCATTCCAAACCTACACTGGAAAATGGGAAAGATAAATAAGGTCAAGATTCACATACACTAAAGAGATTTCATCGAATTGCTCAGAATATAGTTTATGAACTAAACATTCACTGGAAGACATTTATATCACTACCAATAGTGATTTCTTTTTCTTTTTATCCAATAGTGATTTCTGTGT
>NW_022945923.1:0-493 GCF_012274545.1 Fukomys damarensis | reverse complement strand
TTGTGGGGTGAGGTGGAATCTCAGTGTTGTTTTCATCTGCATCTCTCCAGTGACTAGTGATGTTGAATATTTTTTCCTATGTTTATTTGCTGCTTTTACTTCTTTGTCTAAGAATGTCTGTTCATTTCAGATGCCCATTCTTTAATTGGGCCTTTAAATTTGGGGGGGTCTGACATTTTATTTTAAGTTCTTTATATATTCTAGAAAATAGTTCTTTGTCTGAGGAATAGCTGATTAAAAAGTTTTTCCCACATTTTAAATGTCTCAGCTTTATTTGTGGTTTCTTTTGCAGTGCAGAAGCTGTTTATTAAGATGAGATCCCAGTTGTTGAGTCTTTGTGCTAATTCCTGTGCTACTGAGATTTTGTTCATAAAACCTTTTCCTATGCTGATGTCTTCAAGAGTTCTATCTACCTTATCTTCTAGAAAGTTTAGTGTTTTTGTTTTGATATTTATATCTTTAATCCACTTCGATTTTAGTTTAATGCATGGTG
>NW_022945922.1:0-218 GCF_012274545.1 Fukomys damarensis | reverse complement strand
GGTGCCAGTGCCAGGCTTCACCGTGAGTCCCACATGGGAGGCTCCAAAACCAGAGTGGATGGGACAGAGCTGGGGTGCAGCCCCACAATACAGTGCAATGCCTAGCATGCATGCACATGCGCTCGCACAGAGACTCTGAGGATGGGCAGTAGATTTGAGGAAAGCAGGGAGCTACTGCTTGTCACAAACTGTCACACTGCTGGACCATTTCTGAATGA
>NW_022945921.1:0-279 GCF_012274545.1 Fukomys damarensis | reverse complement strand
GTTAAAGAAAATTAAAAAACCAAACAAACAGGAATCAAATAACAATCCTAAATATTGATCACCCTGAGTGTGATGATCTTTCTTAGATGAGACAACAGAACCAGAAGCTACCACAGGAAAAGTGGTAAACTGAACAACTTGAGTTTTTTTCTTTTTAATTCTATTTTTGAGTAACACCATTCAAAAGTTAAAAGCCAACACATAGAAAAACAAAAGAAAAAAATGCAATTAAAAACATTCTTACATCTTAACAGCTTATGAATGGATATTCTAATTTAA
>NW_022945920.1:0-323 GCF_012274545.1 Fukomys damarensis | reverse complement strand
TGATAGCAATGAGGGCTGAGAGGGGGCAGATCTTTGCCCCACACAGTGACATGAAGGAATCTTCGAAAGTGGCATCGCATGTAAAAGCTAGACACACAGAGAACGTTGATTCCAAGACTGAAATGTACAAACCAGTGGAGTGGGTGGATGGCGTCAGAACTCCAGAGAGTAGCCTTTCTGGTGTTGGAGTGACTGGCAGAGGTTTCTTGGGGGTCTGAGAAAGTTTTGTCTTTTCTGAGTTTGGGAGGTGGTTACACGTGGGTGTTCACTTTGTGAAGATTAATTAAGCTGTGTGTATAATTAGGATTTGTGTACCTTTGTCT
>NW_022945919.1:0-241 GCF_012274545.1 Fukomys damarensis | reverse complement strand
TAGTGAATAAATTGTTTTTTTCTAAACTAAAACTTCAGTATTCAGGTTTAGTTGCAGTGTTAGTGCTTTTCAATGAATGAGTTTTGGGTTGGGCCCTGGGCCCTCGCCTCTAAAAGATTCGCCGTCACTGGCATAGGGTTTATTATTGTGACTGGACTAGGTAAGAATCAGTGCTAAATGTGATAAATGATGAGTGCTTTAGACTCCAGTTGGTCAGGGATAGTTGTTTGTCCCCTGAATT
>NW_022945918.1:0-446 GCF_012274545.1 Fukomys damarensis | reverse complement strand
ATGAACTACTGAGGGAGATATATACTTAGCTAGACAGACATAAACAAGTCCTGATCCTCCTTGACTATATGGTGTTGAGGAAAAAATCCCATTTTAGGACAACAGGGAAGCTGGGCATCATCATGCATGTCTTGTTCAGCAAACGATAGCTAGAATTTGGCATACGGGAGATTTAGCCAACCTTACCTTGGATGAATGGGAGTCCAGTGGATCTACATAGACCAAGCCGATCAAAATCCAACCACACAGGCACTGAATGTCTACTGCCGACCGGAACCCCACAACAGTGTGGGCTTGAGATGAAATACTTCCATAGTACAAAAAAATAAGTCAATATCTAGAGGCTAACCCTAAATTAAGTTCTTGATTATTAAAGAAGAGCCTCTAACATATACTGTGAATATTTCATAAATGAGAAAATTTAAAGGAACCAAAAAAATCACCAT
>NW_022945917.1:0-202 GCF_012274545.1 Fukomys damarensis | reverse complement strand
TATTTCATTATCATATCTCCTTAACCTCCTCTAATTTGTGACCAATTTTTGGCCTATCCTCATCTTTTATGTTATTAAATAAAAATTATGGGAAGCCATTGTTTTGGGCCAAGCTCCTATATGAGGCCCCATTAGTTGTGAGGAAAAATAAAAATGAGATCCCCCTTAATGAAGTTCCACATCACCAGCTGAAATTAAAATG
>NW_022945916.1:0-238 GCF_012274545.1 Fukomys damarensis | reverse complement strand
AGTCTGCAATGGTCCTCTGTATGAAAGCCAGGCCAGGGTGAGCTCAATGTGTGCCTGACTGGTTTTCTCAGCCTGCTGGTTGTCTGCTGGGGTGAGACCAGTCTCACTGCATTGCTAAATATTCTACAACAATATCTCTGGATGAGACAGCAGTGAGGGCTGTCTCTCTGTGTGACCAACTGTTCCCCAAACTTTGCTGCATGCAGAACGATATGAGTGAGGGCTATCTGTGCTGCTA
>NW_022945915.1:0-1213 GCF_012274545.1 Fukomys damarensis | reverse complement strand
CTGCAGGAGGACAGAGATGACAGGGAGCCAGCTGCCACCCGTTAGATACACTTGCGAGAAAGCTGATTCTGTGAAAAACCACAACACACTTGCCGCTCCTACCACTACCTTGTGTAGCAGCCAGCCCCAGGCCCATCACCCATGGGACTCTAAACATTTCTACCCTCTCAACCAGTCCTCTCCACCCCTAGCTAAACTCCCCCATATCAACCATACATACCCTCCTCTCAGTGCCAATGCCCTTTTCGCCCTCAGCCCATCTGTACCCAGGCGGCAATAAGCTCTTTGCCAGCTGCTTGAATTTTGCCTGCCTCACTGGTCTCAGTCAGGCCTCATTCTCACTTTACACCCTTCCTCCCTGAAAGGCCCCTGGCTAATCAGGTCCCCTACCTCCAGCCCTGCCATAGCCCAGCCTGTGGTGAGAAACAGAGCAAAAAACTTCACCCAAAGCATACAGGTTATAAAGAACACATGGGCTAAAATTCAAAGATCGAAGCCAACTCCACCGCTCTCGTGTTCCCAAAAGAGTATCTGCAGTATCTGCTTGGTTAAAGCTCTCTCTTCTGTGGCCTGCAGAACAACCCCAACCAACCCAAGTGCACAGCTCACCAACGGAAATGCACACAGCAGCCAGAGGCCAGCAATAAGGCCTCAGTTCTTGGCACTGAGAAGCCTCAACTCCACTTCAGGAGGCTTCCTGTCAGCAGCAGGAGATCTGCATGCTGTCTGCCACAGGCTCCAAAGTCCAAAGACTTCGCCTCTGCACTACTACTCCAGGGGATGAGTTAGAAACAGCTGACTGAAAGGACTGATTTCCCACTTCATCCATAGTTGGAAAATGGACTTCCTTGAGCCCCACACTCCTAGGACTTGTGCCAAGCTCAAGGACAAGCCAACTGCTTTGCTTCTTAGTGAACAGCAGGACCCCAAGTTGTTCCAGGCAGGCCCAGTTGGAGCTGGTGCATTGGAACACTGACACCTCCGTCAGTGAGGACACGGAAGCCTAGAGAAAGCCAAATGCAACATCTTCCCAAATGCATCTCTATCAACAAATCTCTCTTGGCACGAACAGTTGTGTCCATGGTACTGATCGCTGTCTTCGTTGCCCTCTGTGTCATAATAGAGCAATAATACACATTAAGAAAGGCCCTTACCTTTTCCTTGCCCTGCCTCCATCTTTTTTCTCCACAAAATGTTTTGTCCCAGAAATGTA
>NW_022945914.1:0-308 GCF_012274545.1 Fukomys damarensis | reverse complement strand
GTAGTGTCATGAGTGTTGGACGGTGAGTGTTGGTGTTAATTGCATGTTCAGTGTGAGGAAGAATGTAGGAGTATAAGTCCCTCCTCTCGGGTCAGGATTCCTGTTAGTTTTGGGGATAGGATTCCGGTGAGTGATAGGCTGGCAGTTTCTCTTCTGGGCTAGTGGGGTGTGGGTTTCCCAGTTAGTAGCCGCATTAAATTTCGCCTTAGGCTTAGCCACAGGGCCAGATTTCAAGGACCCCCTCATGGGGACTTAGGAATCAGGTGGTGTCTCAGCCTTAGGGTTAGACTTGGTGAGTATCATCCAGA
>NW_022945913.1:0-252 GCF_012274545.1 Fukomys damarensis | reverse complement strand
AGAATAAACTCCTGTAATTCAATAAATCTGCCTTAGCAGATAACCAAAAGACAATCAGGGGAATAACACAACAGTAGATCTACTGGAGTGCTCATAATTACAAATGTGATTACAAAAGAGTGCGCTGCCAATCCAGTCTGGAGAAATACATGCTTTTCTGTGGAGTGTTTATTCCTCATGGGAGGAAGGTAAAGAAAATGTTAAGCAAAACATCCTTTAGTATAATGACATCTCAAAGTACCTTAAATTCCT
>NW_022945912.1:0-289 GCF_012274545.1 Fukomys damarensis | reverse complement strand
TCTCTGCTTCTGCATATTGATGAACTAGAGATTTCTGCCCCATGAGAAAGATCTTTGTCTCTTATCAAAAGCATCAGCTATCAGAGAGTGAGAACTATCTGGGCTACGATGGATGCTCCCCATACCAACAGCTTTTATGTTTAGCTTTCACTAAAATAGTACTGAAAGTATGTATGTTCTTCCTTTCCAAGTGTTTTATTATTTGAACTTTTTATATTCTTTATGGCAAACATGTACTGATATAAAAAGGATACAAGAAAATAAATCATTTGTAAAAGAAATTGATGTT
>NW_022945911.1:0-204 GCF_012274545.1 Fukomys damarensis | reverse complement strand
ATGATAAACACTGAGAGTGCATTTTGGCAGTGAAACATGGGCAGCAAAGCAACTGCACTACCCTCTTTTCCATTTTAGATAAAGATATTATAACTTCAGACGTTTCTAAGGTAGCATATTTGCCATTTATTTTTTGCATTTTTTAGCACTTGAAAATAAAAGCATCGAACTTTGAAGACTACTTTTCTTAAGCACAAAGAACCT
>NW_022945910.1:0-532 GCF_012274545.1 Fukomys damarensis | reverse complement strand
TGTTCTTATAATTCTAAAGGCTGCAAGTGTACACAGGGTTAGTTTCTTCAGAGGCCTCTCTTCATGCCTTATGAATGCCTCTTGTCATCCTGTGTCCTCATATGGTCTTTGTATGCCTCTCCGCATTACTGTCCTCTTTTTATAAGGACACTCGTCATGTTAGAATAGGACCTGCATTCATGGATCTATTTTTAACTCACCTCTTTAGAGACCCAATACCCAAATGCAGTCATACTGTAAGGCATTGGGGTTAAACTTCAACGCATGAATCCTTTATAATGAATGGCTACCGACTGGGAACACAGTATTGTTCTGTCAGTGATCACAGAGAGCATAGTTCCATTGGCTCCGGGAAAAGGCAGCACTTGTGGGGAAAAGTACAAAGTGAGAGCTGGTGACACCTAGCTTTCAATCCTTTTAGTCTTGCTAAGCATCGCTTTCCACCTTTGGAAAATGGAGCAATAATCTTTCTTTTCATTTCGGTGTGGTTATTAAAGTTATATTTTCTTACTGTTTTCTTTCTGCAGTAATG
>NW_022945909.1:0-211 GCF_012274545.1 Fukomys damarensis | reverse complement strand
AGGCAACAAGTAGTTGTAGTTTGTTACAGCAATAGTGGGAAGTAAGTACGATAATATGGTGATGTCATTTTACCACTGAATCTTGGCCAATATGAAGGAATAAGTTGTCCTTCTTGTGAAATCTGAGAACCACTTAGTGGAGGGTGGGGTAGGAGGTGGAGGCTGACTTAGGTACCTCAGTCACTTCTTTTCACACCCAGTGTAGTCTCTG
>NW_022945908.1:0-405 GCF_012274545.1 Fukomys damarensis | reverse complement strand
GGCTGTTTACTGATTTTAAGTTGGGTGTCTGTGAATATAATGTTACAGGAAAAGTTTAAAGACTTGAAAAGGTGTTTTGGAAAGCGTACTTAATTAAATTTGTTAATGCCTGCCATAACTAAAATTAAAATGTTAGCAGAAGGGATGTAGCTTAGTGGCGCATCTACAGCCTGGCAAGCTCAAGTTTTTGCGTTCAATCCCTGGTACAAAAAGAATAAATAAATAAATGTTAGAATGGCTGACAATTGCAATGACCAGTCCTTTTTATGGGCCTTGTTGGACTCTCATATTTACTGGAGGCAGTGTTGTCTCTTGATCAAGATATTATACAACAGATCTTTCATTTAATGACGTGCAATATTGCACTGCTACAACTACATTGAAATATTGAAAAAGCTTATATTT
>NW_022945907.1:0-985 GCF_012274545.1 Fukomys damarensis | reverse complement strand
GGCCTCCGTCCCCGCACCGCTGCCCGCGCTGAGTCCCGGCCGCCCCACTCCTGTGGCCTCTCTGTGCCCCCACATCCCCGGGCCATGCGGCCATAACCCAAAGGATACAATTCGTGCAGGTGCACCGTAGGTCTACTGATGACAAGTTCCGCCCGCCAACAGCGCCATGCACCCTGAGGGTCCAGCAACACTGGCACATGGACGGGGGCGGGTAGGGGCTGCTCTTCAGGGACATCTATTGTGCCCGCGCCATCCCGGGTTCCGGCACCACACTGGTCATCAAGGATTTTCTGGCCATCCAGGTCACCGTCGTGGCCCTCCTCGCCACCCAAGCTGCCTTCAGGAGCTTCCATGGCGATCTTGCCTCTTCCTCAAAGAGCCTGCCTAAACGACGAAGACAACGACAACAACAATTATGGCGACATTCAGGACAGGAGGACAGGAATGGCAAGATCCTCCTTCCGAAGGAGTGGCTCACGAAGCTCCGCCCCGGCCCCACCCACAATGCTCCTCATGAGGCCCACAGCTCCTGCTGTCAGGCCGACCGTTTCCCACCAACCTGGTCTTTCCGTTTAACGGCTCTTCAGTTGCCAGGCAACGGCGGGCCCTCAGGGATCCCGGAAAAGGGGCGGACTGGCCCCACATACACAGAGCAGTGCGCATGCGCCAGTGGAACAGAGGGGTCACACCCCCGCCCCCGTCGTGATCACTGCGCCGGCCCAGCCCTCATTGGCGACTTCTGGTGGAGCAGGAGGTGGCTTCCGGCCCAGCCCGTTCGGACGTCCTGTCCCCTACCCGCGCGGGCACGTGCACGTGCACGTGCACACACACACACACACACACACACACACACACACACCCTCGAGGTCCAGGCCTGGGGACACAGAGGGGATGGGGATCCTAGCCCGTGCCCGTCCTTGGGATTTGCCCAGGACACTTGCTCCTTCCGCCACATTGGCCTCTGCCATCGCACGGTGCCAGCCTG
>NW_022945906.1:0-231 GCF_012274545.1 Fukomys damarensis | reverse complement strand
TTAAAGTTCTTTATATATTCTAGATAGTAGATCCTTGTCTGAGGAACAGCTGTTAAAAATTTTCCCCCATGTTGTACATTGTCTCTTCACTCTGTTGGTGGTTTCTCTTGCTGTGCAGAAACTTTTTAAAGATGATATCCTAGCCGTTGATTTTTTGTGCTAGTTTGCGTGCATATGAGGTTTTGTTCATGCGATCTTTTTCTATACAAATGTCTTCAAGAGTTCTACCTT
>NW_022945905.1:0-401 GCF_012274545.1 Fukomys damarensis | reverse complement strand
CACTGACCTGTGCTTTGTTCCTCAGCTCGGCACCTTATGCTCCAGTTATTCGTGCCTGGATCACATAGTGTAGCAATCAGGTGTGCCTGCTCTGCTAGCACTTGGCTGTGTGACCTTGAGCAAGTTGTTCAACCCTTCTGAGTCTCAGACTTCTCATCCATAGGACAGAAAAAAAAATTAAAAACAGTGATTCCCTTCAATTCTTCAAGTATTTTTCTTAGGACCAAATGAATTGTAAAATGAGCACACTGATGTGTTTCATCAACTCTACGACTGAATGCACATCACTTATGCCTACTCTGTTATGCACCCGACCTTCCAAACTGATTTTCCCTTGGCTCCCATTTGCTCTCCAGTCCAAGTCTCCAATTCTGCTCTGCTGTTCTTCTGCTGTCCCACAA
>NW_022945904.1:0-627 GCF_012274545.1 Fukomys damarensis | reverse complement strand
GGATGCCTGAAGCTACAAATAGTACCAAGTCCTATAAATACTATAGTTTATCCTATACATACCTATAATGAAGCTTAACTTATAAATTAGACACAGTAAGAGATTAACAATAATTAATAATAAAATAGAACAATTAAAACACTATAGTACAATGAAAGTTATGTGAATGTGGTCTCTCTCTCAAAATATCTTACTATACTGTACTGACTCTTCTTTTATTGGTAATGGTGCAAGATGACACAATGCCTATGAATGAGATGAACTGAAGTGAATGAGAAAGACACAGTGATGTGGTTACTGCCACATAAGGGTTACTAAATGCACACACATATCACATAAGGTTTATTGCTCATACATACCACAGTCAGTCTAAAAGACAACTAACAGACTATATGACTACATAGGTATCACATACAGCAAAGATATTCTGGACAAAGGGATGATTCACATACTAGGAAGGATGGAGCAATATCACAAGAGAGTTTCTACTCATGTAAAACTAAGGAATTGTTTATTGCTGGACTTTACCATTTAATATTTTCAGATCAAGGTTGACCTGGTCTGATTTATGTATATAAAGTCATATACATCTTTAACAGATCACAGAAAGCAAAATCAGGCCAAAGC
>NW_022945903.1:0-244 GCF_012274545.1 Fukomys damarensis | reverse complement strand
AGGAAAGTTTCCCTCTATGTTCAGTCACTTGTGTGCTTTAAAGACCTCAGGGGTTGCTTTGTGGGGGGGAGCAGTTCTGTTGGGTTGTGGGTGACGATGCCAACAACCTGTACCCTCTGCCCCTTGGGACCCACCCTGATTCTCACATGGAGTCCCCATGAAGACAGCGCCATTTTTGCACTGTTACTTGCGGGGTGCTACTGCTTTGCTTGTGCTGCAGGTTACATGACAAACGAATGACCCT
>NW_022945902.1:0-207 GCF_012274545.1 Fukomys damarensis | reverse complement strand
TCTGGACTGTGATCCTTACCCCTCTGTCTACTCAACCTGCAGTGAAAATTTAGCCCACCAAGCATAAGAGTGTTAGCTGCCAGTGGCCTGAATTCTGGCGCCTGATGCTTCCTGCAGTGTCTCCGCTGCCACAGCAGAGTCCTCTCAAGGTGATGGCCCATGCCACCCTCAGTACCACAGGGTGAAATCCCTTGTGGTGTTTCAGCT
>NW_022945901.1:0-211 GCF_012274545.1 Fukomys damarensis | reverse complement strand
GATGTTGTGGTTTAGACCTTAAATGACCTCCCAAACTCTCATGTACTGAGAGGTGGGGCTTTTTTGGAAGGTAATTGGATCATGAAGGTACTGTACGCATCAGTGGATTTTTCTACGAAGAGCAGCTGAGGTAGCTGTTGGGAGATGTGTCCTGGATGGAGGTGGGTCACTGGAGGTGTGGGGTGGAGGGGTGTCCAAATCTTGTCCCTGG
>NW_022945900.1:0-213 GCF_012274545.1 Fukomys damarensis | reverse complement strand
AGTTTGACATACAAGCGTCCACCTATTGCAAGCAAAAAACTGTACATTAATTTCCAGAACAAGGAACCTACACACTTGTATATAATACAGCAATTTTAAACAAAGTACTTAATTTTCATAGTTTCTACTATCTACCAGTATCAGACTCAATGTCTTATTTTTATAAAACAAGTTATAGCATCATACTGTAACCAGAAATAAAATTCATATCAA
>NW_022945899.1:0-224 GCF_012274545.1 Fukomys damarensis | reverse complement strand
TACTTCACATTCATGAAACTGACCGCTTTCGCTTTAAACGGCTAAGCAGCGAGAGATGCTGTTACCCGGGGAAAACTGCACTTTAACCCCCAGAAGCCCTCAGCAGAGTGCGTTTTTCTTCTAACATCAAACTGAACTTATCCTGAAGTATACAGAGTTCGGGAGGCTTGTGTGCACTCAGAGCTGCTAGGCACTCTCTTAGGCCGGAAGGGCTTCTCTGCTAA
>NW_022945898.1:0-263 GCF_012274545.1 Fukomys damarensis | reverse complement strand
AATAATTGTGTCACAGATATTCCAATACCCACGGCCTTTTTGTCTTGGAGGAGGCTATTAGAGCAGGGAGGAGGGAACCAGAGGTAAGTCTTATTTCAATGATCCCAGTCAGTGGTTAAAAAGAAAAGCTCCTAATGGTTTGAAATGGGGTCTATTGTGCAGTAGGTTATGTCTTTTTTAAAAATTCAGACAGTCCTTAAAGACTATGGATGGAGTAAGAGGTCACAAACCTCCACTAAGGGATGTTTGAGAGAAATGCTGTA
>NW_022945897.1:0-446 GCF_012274545.1 Fukomys damarensis | reverse complement strand
TTGAAGCAGCAGTGTTCCAAGCAGGGTTTATACTGAGGAGTGGGGAAGGAGCCCACGGGGGATGTCTCAGCCTCCAACCTCACTCTGGAGTTACAGTTTTTATCTGTTTTGTATTGAGGCATCACTGTAATACTTCATTTTTTAAAAGTCTAATACTTCAATAAATACATTGAAACCATGGGCTTGGGGAAATGGCAAAGGATCAGGACACTGCTTTGGAAGCAAAAAGGGTGGCTGCTAAGCAGAATCCCAAACTTCCTTGCTATCCACAACCTATGTGACTTAATGGAAGTGTCTGTTTACCATAGCTATGGTTTCAATACTCAGTAGCTCTGTAGGTCTAAATAACTATTTTCTGCCTGGTTTTTCTTATGATCAGCATTACCTTTTTTTTTTCTTTTTATTGAGTTTATTGGTACAATCTAGGTATACAATACAGTTACATT
>NW_022945896.1:0-713 GCF_012274545.1 Fukomys damarensis | reverse complement strand
GTATACAGTACAGTCACATTCCTTGTTGGGATCTTGTACTATTACATATCATGTCTTGTTCCTAATTTTTCCCCTTTTCCCTGCTCTCGCTTCAGTCCCTACTCCCTTCGCCATTTGCAATTTTTGTATTTGCATTTTCTCATTTTGTACTGTTTTATTTCCTTCCCCACGTTCTCTCTGCCCTACACTTCCCACTATCCCTACACCTGAAGACCATTTCTTCCTATTTCACATTCTCAATTTTCTCATTAAGATTTTGTTTACTAGTATAGTTTATTCACAGCAGAGAAACTATTGGGTATTTGCACATGTGTGATTTATTTATTTCCCTTACGAGTATATCCCATTCAGGGACATTTGGCAGGGTAAGCCAGGCAGTCTTATGCTACTTCTGTTTATTCCACCCATTGAGCCAAGGCCATTGTTCTTTTCAATGTGTCGTGTTCCCTCAATGTCCCCATGAGATGGGTAGGACTGGAATTTGGAGTGAGGAACTAGATATTGAGAATATATATTGGGGGAAGTAGGATCAGAGTCAGTAAGGCAAAGTTGGAAGGCCCAGATATCAAGTCAGTGTCCACAGAGGCAGGCAGAGTGTCAGAGTGCACAGTGAGTGTAAGGGCTATGACAAATCTCAGCTATCATAATGGCGATGAGTTAGCAGTCCGGAACGGCGGTCACGGTTGCCAGGGAGGGGTGGATTGTGGGAACTG
>NW_022945895.1:0-363 GCF_012274545.1 Fukomys damarensis | reverse complement strand
ATACTTGCTGATAGATTCAGTTTGAGGTTAGAACACAAACCCAATTTGCAGTGTGAATCTGTGGTTTAAACTGCAGTTTTCCCCAGGAAACAGCTTCTTTCACTGCTTAGCCCTTTGAATCCAAAGTGGTTAGTTTCCTGAATGTGAAGAACTGCACCGGGAAAGGTGATACAATTGAGTGAGTTTACCAGTGAATTACACAACTTGTACGGAGTACAATTGTATTCCTTTTTGTTTGCAGGTCTCTGACTAGTAGAGATTGAAACACTATTCTGAGCCAATTGTACCAGAAAAGCCCTGCAGGCCTAAGAGAGTGCCTAGCTGCTCTGACTGCAAACAACCTTCCAGAACTCTGTATATTTG
>NW_022945894.1:0-222 GCF_012274545.1 Fukomys damarensis | reverse complement strand
AATACTAGAGTTGGCCAATAAATCAATTTTGAATAACTAGGGACAACTACAGGGCTGGGGATATAGAACAAGCCTGACGATTAGAGCACTCAGCTGGATGAACATACTCAGGGCCCTGGGTTTGACCAAGATGATGAAATAATAATAATGATAATAATGATAGTAGTTGTAATTACAACCTCATAATTTAGAATGATACTTGTTGTTGACAAAGTCTAGTGA
>NW_022945893.1:0-231 GCF_012274545.1 Fukomys damarensis | reverse complement strand
TGCACTCAGCAATCACACAGAAGGATAGCTGGTCACGGGAACTGCTAGAACAATAACTGGGAACGGGTTAAAGAGTAAAACTGTGAAGGAGGGGAACAAAGAAGACACGTCACGATGTTGTGAGGCAGATTTACTATTGTCCAGGTAACTTTCCAATGGGAGAGTCTGTTTTAATGCTGGACTTCATCCAAGAATTTATTCCTCCTAACAGGAGAAATCTTAATGTACTTC
>NW_022945892.1:0-806 GCF_012274545.1 Fukomys damarensis | reverse complement strand
TGTCCTCTGTATTTTCTATAAACTGATAGCTGTCACTGAAACATAATATCTGATATCCACAACTTGAAGGAGGAGAAGCTTAATTTGGCTCATGACTTCAGGGAATTCAGTCCATCGTTAGCTGTCTCCAAGGAAGAAACAGCATTACAAAAGGGTGCAGCAAAGCAAAGATATTCATGGCAGCTTAGAAGCAGTGCTGGGGAGCAGTGGCAGAGAGGAGGGGGCGAGGGGCTAGATACATTACCCAATGTCATGCCTCCATGATCCATCTGGACACACCCAGAACTGTGTTTTACTAATCCCCTCAGGGACTCCCAGGCCAATCATGTTGACAAAATTAAGCTTAACCACAACATCCCACCACATGTCAATTTTAACACCCAAATACATCTCTTTATATCACAATTTAATCTCCAAATAAACACAATTAAAGTTAATGATTCCACCTAATGTGTTACAACTCTTTGTACAACCAAGCACTCCGTAACTCCTTCCCCAAAATCTAAACAATTCCCAGCATTTTTCAAAAGTCCAAGTGCAAGTCTCTTCTGAAATTCAAGGAATTAACGTTGAGCCTCTACAAAAATAAAAAACAAGTTACATAACCCAAGGTACAATGGCACAGGGTAAATATTCTGAAATGTTCTCAAGGCATGTATCTTCATGTCCCAGTTCAAAGTACATAGGCTTTTTGTGGGGAGGTTACTTTTCAGCACTGGGGATCAAACTCAGGACTTTGCACTTGTTGAGGCAGCCACAGTGCCAATGAGCTAAATCTCTGGCCCCATAGTTTCTTTTTTTTTTTT
>NW_022945891.1:0-840 GCF_012274545.1 Fukomys damarensis | reverse complement strand
AATAGATACAGCACTTGCAATCCAATCAGATATACCTTGTGCAAAAACAATGTCTACTCGGGTGGAATTAATATGAGCAATGGCTACTCTCAATTGTCTAACCAATTGATCAAAATGTCCCGTCCAATTTGAAGTCAAATATATAGAGAGTTCCCTAGATAGATTCGCAGCTTTTGACATATTATGATATTGTACAGGTGTAACACAGAGCCCTGGCATCCTCCACATACATCCTATTTGGGCCAATTGCCATAACACATCAAGTTGCTCTTGCACTAAATCAACCCTTTGATTAACAATCATTAACCCTCCCTTCAAATGGGCATTAACAGAGGTTTGCATATTGAGTGCAGAGGCTACATTGGCTGACAAATTATTCAAAGCAGTTGCGGTTTGTACTGACGTGGAAAGAGAGACGGCGGCTGCGGTTGCACCAGCGGCCGCAATAGTTATCACCGATACTATTGCTGCCGTAATCCCAAAGTCTCTTTTAGATCTTACAATACTCAACGGATTCGTCACTTCCGTAGGAATGAATCGAGGCATTCGAACGACCACAGCATGAGGAAATTTGGTAGCGTCCCAGCAGGATGCGTACCAACAAGTATCATTGGCACAATTCAGTTCCATAGTCTGTGAGAGAGTCACATTAGCCATAAGCCAAAGAAATGGTGGCCACACGCAAACTGGAGTGGGTGCAAAGGTGATGTTGCGTAGACCATTGAAGTGTTGCTGAGCGGCACCACCTGGTACTTTGAAGTC
The DNA here is from genome assembly GCF_012274545.1 of Fukomys damarensis. Lineage (NCBI taxonomy): Eukaryota > Metazoa > Chordata > Mammalia > Rodentia > Bathyergidae > Fukomys > Fukomys damarensis. The sequence goes on along the minus strand of NW_022945891.1, from coordinate 78 downwards.
TGGTGCTGGGGTTGATGGTGATGGTGGTGCAAAGAACTTCAGGGCTTCATTCGTTCCACCAGTAAAGTTACCAATCCC
>NW_022945890.1:0-708 GCF_012274545.1 Fukomys damarensis | reverse complement strand
GGCCCTATAAAGAAACCCAGCTGTATGTGCACACAAGCAGTAAGGTTTGCTGTGTTCTCTGCTCTTCAGGAACAAGGCATTTCTGCCGGAGCATTAACTGGACATGTCTGGAGATCGATCACTTGGTGAGGCACAGGGCAGGCTGAGAAAGCGGCACAGTGCCAGTGCCCAGAATTGTTAGGAACGTATGAGTGTACATCAGCAGAACCTGCACCCCAGGTGCTGTTAGATTTCACTGATTGCTCTGTCTTTCCGAGACTGTCTCCTTGTGTGATAAATGATTGTTGTTGAAATAATTTTTCTATGCCCCAGGGAGCAGGAAACCGAATATGCTATGCAGACATATTGTGTGATTTTCACTATTAGATTTATAAGAGCTTCGCTTTGTTTTACCTTTTTTAAGTGAGGAAAATATACTTGCTTGTTAGTATTGATTTTAAAAGGTATTTCAGCCAAATAATACAATTCAAATAAAATCAGAATGGACAAAGTAATCAATAATAGAAAATGGAAATTCAGTCGGTGGCTCGTAGTAAAGACATAGTTACGTCTCCTCCCTCAAGTGATCACTAGAATAGATTCAGACTCCGTAAGTATAAAGTAAAGCTCCTGTTTCACTTTATTTTTAAAACTGTCTTTGGGCCCGGGATTTAGCTCAGCGGTTCGGTGGCCTGCCTTGCAAGTGCAAGGACCTGAGTTTGATCCCCG
>NW_022945889.1:0-251 GCF_012274545.1 Fukomys damarensis | reverse complement strand
GTAATAAATCAAGGGTACCAAAAGAGAGACTGAAGCAGAAATGTAAACAGTGCTTTTCTGGGCATTTCAAAGCAAACCTGCCCTTTGCTCCTGTGTCGGAACATACCAGTCCTCTGGACCTGGGTAAGGTGAGGTCTCCTGAATAGCCCAGCCCAACTTTCTCCATACAGGCTGCAGCTGGAGAATGTAGGCTACATGCAGAAATAACAACCTCCTGCACAGTAGGAAAGCAGCACCTGTGGAGGCATTAG
>NW_022945888.1:0-210 GCF_012274545.1 Fukomys damarensis | reverse complement strand
AGGGAAGGGTCCCTGGCTGGACCTGCCTCCAGCAGTGCTACTCTGGTCCATACCAGCTTCTCGCTGGGATCTGTGATGGTATTGGGGCAGGCTTCTGGCTCCAAGTTATCTTTAAAAGACTAAGAACAACTAAAGTATGTTGCTTTAGCAATGTGATGTTATTATTTTTATAATAATATTGATAGCAAACATGAAACCTCCCACCACCTG
>NW_022945887.1:0-217 GCF_012274545.1 Fukomys damarensis | reverse complement strand
CTGCAGCTGCCAGGGCTTTATAAACAAAAGAACTATCTCTTCACAGCTGGATCTATACTCTAAGATAAATATATCACTGCTAATTCTATGGGCCTATTGCTTCAAGGAGCACCCCTAAAGCAGTATGATTTCTTTTAGTCATGTACAAACTAAGAGGCTGGGTCACATTTAGGATCCCTGATACAGGGGGGAAGCAGAAAGAGTTAGTTTTAGCTGT
>NW_022945886.1:0-202 GCF_012274545.1 Fukomys damarensis | reverse complement strand
CATTCCACAGCTGTATTCCCAAGATATGTGTATGTTTAGTTCCCTTGGCAGAGCAAAAAGAAACGCTTCCTGTCCTCAGGCTATTTCCCCATCAGAGGAGACTCATTCTCTTTCAGTCTCATTTAATGCTTGAAGCTCATCCCATAATGTGTTGGTGTTTTGTTTTGTTTTGCTTTGGGGACTGGGGATCAAACCCAGGAGC
>NW_022945885.1:0-236 GCF_012274545.1 Fukomys damarensis | reverse complement strand
TATCGTTCCTGTTCCTGGAGTGCCTGCTTGGGCCCTGACAGCGGGAAGGATCGCCCTGCCTTCACTTGCTGCGCCACCATTTTTGCAGGACCATGAGTGCCTGCTTGTGTGCACATCATGAGAAAGAGAGCAGTTCCTGACCGCTGGAAGGATAATCCTGCTTGTCTTCAACTGTTGATACCATGGCTCGAGCGCTAGGATGTCCTGCGTGGGGCCCGGACGGGAAGGATATCTGC
>NW_022945884.1:0-288 GCF_012274545.1 Fukomys damarensis | reverse complement strand
GAAAAAGGCTACAAGATAAGATTAGACTTCAAAGAGATCTTGTAAGTACTGGGGAGCAAATGCGGTGAAGCCACCTGCCAACTGAGGGGCTCAGGGAAGAGAAGCAATCACTTAAGCCCCTATATGTGAGAACTTTTCAAGGACTTGACATAGAAAGGGAGTTACTCAGCAATACTATGGTATTGAACTGGTTGACTATTTTTCCAAAGATTCTGAGGTCCCATGATCAGGTGACCAAATTCCAGATTTGTCATCATAAACCTGAGATGCCATTATAAGGAAAATCCT
>NW_022945883.1:0-339 GCF_012274545.1 Fukomys damarensis | reverse complement strand
TACTATGTCCAATCTTAATTGAGCTATTAGTTAAGATTCTATGAGTCCAAGCCTCTATACAAAACAATTCTTGGAAAGCTTCTTGTAAGGAAGGGTTCAAAATCAGTTAAAATTATTTCTTAGATTATTTGTGCTCTACTGATCTTTTTTTCCTTATGTGCTTCTTTCTTTTGTTACTAAATGTCTTATCTTATTTTTCCTTTCTTATATCCTCACTATATTTTTTCTATCATGAATATTTTCAATGTCTATTTATTTAACAACTTTAAGTTGACTTACTGCATAAGGTGTAGAGAAAGTGGGAAGGGTAGGGGAAAGGTAATAAGGGAAAAGAAAAAA
>NW_022945882.1:0-237 GCF_012274545.1 Fukomys damarensis | reverse complement strand
GATCATGCCCTGGATATGACAACCACTACCCAACTATCATTATAAAAACCTCCGGAAACATCTATTTACACCTAATGAAACCAAAAGGAATTGCCTCTCGTTGAGTCCACATATCCACAAATGAAAAGTAGTAAGGTCGAAGTGTCACTGGGACACGTCTCTCCCAGAAAAGCCACCAATTTTATAATCTATTAATCAGATCAGCAAAATTCTTTAGGCATGGGTCACCTGGTAGGC
>NW_022945881.1:0-250 GCF_012274545.1 Fukomys damarensis | reverse complement strand
CCCAGGCCCAAGACAGTGGCAGTGAGGGGTGGGTTCTGCCCAGGACCAGGCACCCTGGCTGTGCGGCTGGGCCACCTCCTCCACCTGTGTGGACTTGACCTATAGGGCCCAAGCAGCTCCCCCATCCCTGCAACATCCAGCTGTCACACGCCAGCTGGGGGACAGGAATCTTATCTGCTGAGCGCGTCTCTCTCCCCTGGGGGTGTCATCTCCATGGAAGCAGGGTCCTGTCCTCTCCTCCACTGCCCAG
>NW_022945880.1:0-492 GCF_012274545.1 Fukomys damarensis | reverse complement strand
ACTTTGAAGGCTGTGTAGAGGAGCCTGAGCCTTCAATTGACCAACTTGAGTTACAACTAGCCCTTGCAAATGAATTGAGCTTATAAATCAAGGGACCAGTGTATAGGGAGTTGTGTGTACATTCTAGAGGCTCTAGGGGAGAATGTTTCCTTGCCTTTCCATAATTCTAAATGCTGCCTGTATTACCCATACCCCCTTCCTCCATCTTCAAAGCCAGCAGCATAGCATCTTCAAATCTTTTTCTGACCCTCCCTCTTCCACTTATAAATACTCTTACGATTACATTGGGCCCACCTGGGTAATCCAGGGCACTTGTCAAACCATGGATATATTTGGTTAGGTGACCTGGTGATGAAATGCTTAGTGAATATGATCTTTAACCTCAAGCTATAGTTTGGCAAGATACAAACCCCACAGTGGTCAACAAAGCAGTCAGCTGAAGCAGGTGCTGTCTTGGCCCATTACAAGCTGTCTCAGAGCAGATAGAACACA
>NW_022945879.1:0-203 GCF_012274545.1 Fukomys damarensis | reverse complement strand
TGGGAAGGTGGCCGAGAGGCAGGCGACCACTGCCCGAGTGGGGGTATTGTGGTGTTGGTGCCTGCAGCCTCCAGGGAGCCAGTGTTCCTGTCACAGCAGGGCCTGTCACCGGCCTTGTCCTGAGAGGGGGTCACACCCCGGACCGGGAGAGAAAGGGGGCAAACCACTCGTGTCCCCACATGGGGTGTGTGGGGCCCGTGCGG
>NW_022945878.1:0-1107 GCF_012274545.1 Fukomys damarensis | reverse complement strand
TTTAAAAAAAAGCCTCTTATCTCCTACTGTATTCTCTCACTCAAAGCAGAAGTGTTCATAGAAACTTCATAACGTCCACTGGTCTTCTCATGAATTAACACAAGACCCATGACTCACTGGGTTTGCTCTGGGTGGTCGGTCTGTGCAAGGACTTTCAGCTTCTCTCTGTAGAGCAGGGACTTCCAATTGTGTGCCAGGACGAAGAACACCCTTTACATATGGGTCTAATTATTGAAATTATTCAGAGAGGAAATTCAGTGTTTAGAAATGTTTGTGCCCACAGCCTCACAGATTGTGGTCTTTGGTTGACCACAATCCTTATCACATATGAAAAAGTAGAACCATTATCCTAGGGAATACGACAAGTACCTTTTCTTGCATAATTTCTAAGTCTCAGGATAACACGAGCCTTCACTTAGGGGCCTTTGCTGAGATTTCGGGCAGCAGTGACTTAGCAACTCTTTGCCTGGTTCGTGAAATGTCATTGTTATTTTGAAAATATTCTTAAGACTTAAGTTCTAAGTCATTCAGTAGAAATTTTTTATGAAGACATACCAAACAGTTTCACAGTTAATTTTCTTTCATGCTTTCCTGCAACCTCAGATACAGTTGATTGAACCTGTGCATTCTTTATCGAGCTTCTCTGCCCAAGCCTGATGCATTGTTTGTCCCTTGGCTGGCAAACTCTGAACCTCTGTTGGAGGGGAGGGAGCTCAGTTCCAGGAGCATGGATTCTTACTTAGCCCATGAAATGGAGTCTGTGTGTAGCCAGGGGCGTGCCCCTGAGCAGGAGACCTCATGGATTCTGTGCAGATGGGCTGGTCTTGGTGTTTGGAGTCTGGATCCAGAGCATGGCGGATGACGCCTGTTCCTGTCAGTTGTTAGGGACGAGTCCCTGTGACCTGCTGAACTGCAAGGAAGGAGTGACTCAGCGGAGTGCGAGAACGGATGTAGAAGGACAAGGGCAGGATGTTCCTGACAGTTTACTTTCTGTAAAATTCAACAGAGGTGCCCATAAATATTTTAAAAATCTGTGATTGGTCAGCAAGGAGAAATCTGGGTAGGTTTCAGTTTGGATTTATGATAATGAAGAAAAATAATTTAACT
>NW_022945877.1:0-9828 GCF_012274545.1 Fukomys damarensis | reverse complement strand
TAATAACACAGTGAGCCTTCTATCCTACTGTGCTGCATTTGCCTGATCTTCAGTCCATCTTTACATGAAGGCTGAAGCTGCCCTGCTTAGTTTGACTTAAATAGACGGCTCATGGAGTACTTAGGAATGCAGTGCATGTGTCATCACTCTGCCAGTTATACAGCAGTCCTCTGAGAACTGGTATTCCAACTGTGCTCTTGCCATGGTCCTGGGTGCAACCTGGCAGATGGTTTAAGGATTCTTCACATGGAAAACTACTGACCTCCAGGAAAAGTCTGACCAAGGTCTGGTGAGTAGTGATCAGCATGCAGCAATTCTGTGTGCTCTGTGCAGCTTCTGGTCAGGGCTCCCATGAGGACCACTTGGCCACACAGTAAGCATATCCTGGTCCTTACCTGCCTCTAGTGAACAAAGGGCCAGAGCCTAGGAACTGAATAAGAAGGCCCTTCCCATAGACATCAAATGGCAGGGCCAATTAAGCAGCAGTGAGTCTGCATTCCATCTTACCTTTCTCTCACAGAATGATTAGGAACCCTGAACAGCTGGGAAAGTGGTCACTCATATTTTTCTGCATGTCACAAACTTTGGGGACTACTTAGCTGCCCAGTGAGAAAGGCCACACAGCTTTCTCCTGAAGGGATATGGTTATGGATTATTTGAAAATGCAGTGAGACTGTCCTCAGGCCAGAAGAAAAGCAGCGGGCTTGAGAAGGCCAGTCAGAATCACCACGAGCTCACGCAGACTTGACTTTTGTGCACGAATATTTCAGACTGCTTCCTCATTCAGGGAACATGCACTCACACAAACAATGATGCAGAGGTCTAGAGAGTCATGGCACAATATGCAGTGAGCCGGAACTTGCCACAGCCATGAGGAGGGCCACTATGGGAATTGGTGAGCCATGCATTGAACCTGCCCTCCTCCGGGAATCAAAGAGTTGAAGCATTGGGTACTACCTAGAATGCCCGAAATGTCAGCCTCTTATCGAATTGCAGGCAGGAACTACTTGAGGAACTCCTAGTAAAAGGCAGAGACTGCCAGGTCCCTGGACTTCAAGCACTGGACAGTTGAGGTACAGTTTTCAACTAAGAGACCTGCACTCACAAGGCTGGCATCCAGTGTAACATTTAGTCCCTCTTCACAGCACTGTGAGAACCACTTCACGTCGTCCTCCTTGCAGTGCAACTTTGAGCATTAAGCTAGGAAGAAGTGAGCTCACTCTCAGACCTGGCTCCATCAGGGAGACTCTGTAAGAACAGTTATTCAGGGCGAGTGCTCCTGCTCACCACAGCATGCATACAGTCATCTGAAAAGGAATGGTTATCGAGTCAGAAAGAAAACATCAGTTGGGAGAGAACACTTTAGAAAAATAGGCAGGGCATGGCCATGCATTGAGGCCCCCATAGACACAGTATGGAAAAGGCCCCCAATTGAACCATCTGTTGCCGAGCTCTCACTCTGCATTCAAACTACGCACCTCCCACAAAAGGCCTAGCATCGTTTAAGAGCTCAAGGAGCCTTTGCTCAAACCATTGTCTGTGGAACACTACAGTCTCTAGTTAGCCAGCCTGTGGAATGATGAGCCCCAGATCATTAAGGGTTGCCTCCTGCACAACTTTTAGGTTCCGATGATGCTGCAATGGGCTCCAACTAACCCCAGCCTAAGGCCAACCACCTGCAAAGGAATGGGTCATGAGTTCGTAAGAATGCCATCCATTCAGAATACAACTGGCTGGGGGGATGAGCAGGGCCTGGCCATGCAGCCTGCCCACTTTGTCAGAGATAGAAAATCGCACAGCAAGATCCATCAGAGAGTCTTGGAGTGAGCCTGCATTTCCCCTCATTTGAATCGCACAGAACACTGAAGGGCTGTTTACAGCATAGTGAGCCCTCATTCCTACTGCGTGCCATTTGCGTGATCTTCAGTACAACTTTAGGTGCAGGCTAAACCTGCCCTGCCTAGTTTGAATTAAGTAGAGTGATCAAGGTATCATTAGCAATGCAGTCCAAATGTAATCACTCTGCCAGCAATGCAGCAAGCAGTGTGCTCAGGACTGGGAGGCCGAGCGTGCTGGTGCCCTGGGCCTAGGCATGCCCTGGGGGATGATTTACGGGCCATTGGCATGGAAAAATGCTAGCCTCCAGGACAAGTCACACAGAGATGAGGTTCATTTTGCCACTATGAAACCTGCGCTCACACGGCTGAGATCCAGTGTAACATTCAATACCTCTTTGATTCATGGTGAGAATCACCTGTTTTCATTCTCCCTGCAGAGCAACGTTCAGCTGATGGCTAGCATGATGTGAGGTCACTCTCAGGCTAGGCTCCTTTAGGGAGAATCTATATGAACAATGCTCAGGCTGAGTGCTCCTGCTCTCCATAGCCTGCATACAGCCCTCTGAAAAGGAATGGTTATAGAATCAGAGAGAAAACATCGATCGGGACAGAATCCAGTTAAAAAGTGAGCAGGGCATTGCCATTCATTGAGATCCCCAGGAACTCAGTAGGCAAAAGGCCCCCAGGTGACACATGGGTTTCTAATATCTCAGTCTTGCTTCACACTCCCTGCCTCCCTCAAAACCCCAAGCATGGCTCAGGAGTTCATTGAGCCCTCGCTCATATTTTTTTATGCGTGAAGCACTACAGTCTCTAGCCAGCCAGCCAAGAGATGAGCCACAGGTCATCCAGGCTTGCCTCCTGACAATCTTTTTGGGTTCCCTGATGCTGCCATGGGCTCAAACGAACTCCAGCCTGAGGCCCACCACCTGCAGTAGAATGATTCATGAGATCGTCAGGATGCCGTAAATTCAGATTACGAATGGTGCAGAAATGAGCAGGGCCTAGCAATGCAGTCCAACCACCCTTGCCACAGTTAGCAAACAGCACACCAAGATCCAGGAGAGAGTCTTGGAGTGAGCATCAATTTCCACTCTTTTGATTCGCATAGAACACTGAAGACCTGTGAAGAGCACAGTGAGCCCTCACTCCTACTGTGCGGCATTCGCCGGACCTTCAGTCCATCTTTAGGGCCAGGCTGAACCTGCCCTACCTAGTTTGACTTAAGAAGACTGCTCCAGGTGTGCTTAGCACGGCCTTCCAAATGTCATCACTTTGCCAGCTATGCAGCAAGCAGTCTTCTGAGGACTTATATGCCAACTGTGCTCTTGCCCTGGTCCTAGGCGACACGTTGTGGATGTTTTAAGGATCGATGGCATGGAAAAAAATGGCCTCAAGGACCAGTCACACAGAGTTCGATTGAGTTTTGTTCAGTACGCCATAAGTCTTTACCCTCCATGCAGCTGCTGGTCGCGGATACCATAAGGAACACTGGGATACACAGTAAATGCACCCTGGTCCCTACCTGCCCATGGTGAACACAGGTCCAGGGCCTATGACGTAAATAAGAAGGTTGTTCACCTAGACATCAAATGGCAGAAGTTTGGAGTGGCCAATCAAGCCGCTGTGAGCCTGCATACCATCTTAGCTGCCTCAGATGGAATGAACAGAACCCCTTAACAGCTGCGAGAGTCGTGACTCATAACTTTCTGCATGTCATAAACTTTGGGCACTACTTAGCTGGCCAGTGAGACAGACATCACAGCTGTCTGCTCCACTGATATGATGATGGTCTATGGCCCACAACATTGAGACAGTCCTCAAGCCAACAGAAAAGGATCCTGCTTGAGAAGGCCAGTCAGACACAGCCCAAGTTCACACAGGTGTGACTTTCATACATAAAACTTTCAGACTGATTCTGCATTCAGGGCACACCCACTCACAGAAACAATACTGCAGAGGTCTGGAGAGTCAGGGAATAATATACAATAAGTCACAATTTGCCACAGCCATGAGCCAGGGCCATGACGGTAATTGGAGAGCCTTGCATTGAACCTCCCCTCCTCCCTGAATCAAAGATTTGAAGCACTGAGTTCTACCTAGAATGACCGACATGTCCCACTCCTAAGGAAATGCAGGACTGAGCAACTTGAGGAGCCCCTCGTCACAGTGTGAGACTGCCAGGCCCCTGGATTTCGAGCACAGGACAGTTGAGGTACATTTTGCCACTACGAAATCTGCACTCACACGACTGGCATCCAGTGTAACATTCAGTTCTTCTTGGACGCATTGTGTGAACCACCTGGTGATGTTCCCCTTGCAGAGCGACACTGAGCTGCCGGCTAGCATGATGTGAGGTCACTGTCAGGCTAGGATCCATCAGGGAGAATCTGTATGAAAAATGCCCAGACCGGGCACTCCTGCTCTCTACAGCCTGCATACAGCCCTCGGAAAAGGAATGTTTATAGAATCAGAGAGAAACCATCGCTTGGGACAGAATCTGGATGAAAAGTGAGCAGGGCATTGCCATTCATTGAGATGGCCAGGGACTCAGTAAGCAAAAGGCCCCCAGGTGACACATGGGTTTCTGATATCTCAGTCTTCCTTCACCCTTCTTGCCTTCATCAAAAGCCCTACTATGGTTGAGGAGCTCATGGAGCCCTCGCTCATACCATTGTGCGTTAAGCACTACAGTCTCTAGCCAGCCAGCTGAGAGATGAGCCACAGGACATCCATGGTTGCCTGCTGCCAACCTTTTTCGTTTGACTGATGCTGACATGGGCTCAAACGAACTCCATCTTGAGGCCAACCACGTGAAATGGAGTGGTTCATGAGTTTATCAGCTTTCCGTCCCTTCAGATTACAACTGATCGGGAAATGAGCAGGGCCTAGCCATGCAGTCCACCCACCATGTCACAGATAGCATATAGCACACCAAGATCCAGGAGAGAGTCTTGGAGTGAGACTGAATTCCCCCTCTTTTCACTCGCATAGAACACTGAGAACCTGTGAAGAGCACTGTGAGCCCTCACTCCTACTGTGCAGCATTCCTCTGACCTTCAGTCCTTCTTAGGCACAGGATGAACCTGCCCTGCCTAGTTTCACGTAAGTGAACTGCTCAAAGTGTGGTTAGCAATGTCAACCAAATGTCCTCACTCTGCCAACTATGCAGTAAGCAGTCTTCTGAGGACATGTAGGCCAAGTGTGCTCTTGCCCTGGTTCTAGGCACAACATTCTGGATATTTTAAGAATCGTTGACATGGAAAAACGCTGGCCTCAAGGACAAGTTCCACAGAGGTCTGTGGAGTAGTGGTCAACACGCAGCAAGTCTATGCCCTCCATGCAGCTGCTGCTCACTGCGACCAGGAGGACCACTGGAATGCACTGTCAACGCACCCTGGTCCCTACATGGCCCTGGTGAACACAGGGCCAGGGCCCAGGAAGTAAATAAGAAGGCCCTTGGCCTAGCCTTCAAATGGAAGAAGGTTGGAGTGGCCAATCAAGCCACAGTGAGCCTGCATTCCATCTTAGCTGCCTCACAAGGAATGACTAGAACCCCTTAACAGCTGCGAGAGTCATGACTCATACCCCTCTGCATGTCATAAACAATTGGAACTACCTAGCTGGCCAGTGAGACAGCCCTCATGGCTGTCAGCTCTGTACATGTGGTGAGGGTGTATTGTGCACAGCAGGGAGACTGTCACCAAGCCAGAGGAAAAGCATCCTGCTTGAGAAGGCCAGTCAGACACAGCCCAAGTTCACACAGGTGTGACTTTCATACATAAAACTTTCAGAATCGCTCTGCATTCAGGGCACACCCACTCCCAGAATCAATACTGCAGAGTTCTGGAGAGTCATGGAATAATATGCACTGAACCGCAAATTGCCACAGCCATGAGCCAGGGCCACAAAGTTAATTGGAGAGCATTGCATTGAAGCTCCCCTCCTCCCCGAATCAATGATTTGAAGCATTGGGTTCTACCTAGAATGGCCGACATGTCCCACTCCTAACGAACTGCAGGCAGGAGCAACTTGACGAGCTCCACGTCACAGTGTGAGACTGCCAGGCCCCTGGATGTCAAGCACAGGACAGTTGAGGTTCATATTGTCACTAGGAAACCTGCACTCACACAGCTGGCATCCAGTGTAACATTCAGTTCCTCTTGAACTCATTGTGAGAACCACCTGGTGTCGTTCTCCTTGCAGTGCCAAGTTGAACTGCCGGCTAGCATGATGTGAGGTCACTGTCAGGCTAGGCTCCATCAGGGAGAATCTGTATGAACAATGGGCAGGCCGGGTACTCTTGCTCTCCACAGCCGGCATACAACCCTCTGAAAAGGAATGGTTATAGAATCAGAGAGAAAACATCGCTCAGGACAGAACAGCGTTGAAAAGTGAGCAGGGCATTGACCTTCATTGAGAACCCCAGGGACTCAGGAGGCAAAAGGCCCCCAGATGAACCACAGATTTCTAACATCTCAGTCTTCCTTCACCCTCTCTACCTCAAAAAAGCTCTAGCATGGCTCAGGAGCTCAAGGAGCCCTGCTCATACCATTGTGCATGAAGGACTACAGTCTCTAGCCAGCCAGCCGAGAGATGAGCCGCAGGACATCCATCATTGCCTCCTGTTGACCTTTTGGGTGTCGCTGATGCTGCCATGTTCTCAAATGAACCCCAGCTTGAGGCCAACCACCTGCAATGGGATGGTTCATGAGTTCATCAGCCTGCCGTCCCTTCAGATTACAATCGGTTGGGAAAAGAGCAGGGCCTAGCCATGCAATCCACCCACCTGGCCACAGATAGAAAATAGCACACCAAGATCCAGGAGAGAGTCTTGGAGTGAGCCTGAATTTCCCCTCTTTTGACTCGCATAGAACACTGAGAACCTGTGAAGAGCACTGTGAGCCCTCACTCCTACTGTGCGGCATTCGCCGGACCTTCAGCCCAGCTTTAGGCCCAGGCTGATCCTGCCCTGCCTCGTTTCACGTAAGTGGACTCCTCAAGCTGTGGTCTAAATTCGGTCCAAATGTCATCACTCTGCCAGCTAGGCAGCAAGCACTCTTCTGAGGACTTGTAGGCCAACTATTCTCTTGCCCTGGTACTAGGCGCCACCTAGTGGATGTTTTAAGGATCGTTGGCATGGAAAAACACTGGCCTCAAGGACAAGTCACACAGAGGTCTGTGGAATAGCGCTCAGCCCGCAGAAGTGTATGCCCTCCATGCATCTGCTGCTCATGGCGACCATGAGGACCACTGGGATACACAGTCAATGCACCCTGGTCCCTACCTGGCCCTGGTGAACACAGGTCCAGGGCTTCGAAAGTAAATAAGAAGTCCCTTGGCATAGCCTTCAAATGGAAGAAGGTTGGAGTGGCCAATCAAGCCGCAGTGAGCCTGCATTCCATCTTAGCTGCCTCACAAGGAATGACTAGTACCCCTTAACAGCTGCGAGAGCCGTGGCTCATACCCCTCTGCATGTCCTAAACTTTGGACACTACTTAGCTGGCCAGTAAGACAGCCCTCACAGTTGTTTGCTCCGTGGATATGGTGAGGGTCTATTGCCCACAGCAGGGAGACTGTCGCCAAGCCAGAGGAAAAGCCTCCTGCTTGAGTTGGCCAGTCAGACAGCCCAAGTTCACACAGCTGTGACTTTCATACATAAAACTTTCAGACTGGTTCTGCATTCAGGGCACACCCACACCCAGAAACAATACTGCACAGGTCTGGAGAGTCAGGGAATAATACGCACTGAGCCGGAACTTGCCACAGCCATGAGCCAGGGCCCCGAAGTTAATTGGAGAGCCTTGCATTGAAGCACCCCTCCTCCCCGAATCAATGATTTGAAGCATTGGGTTCTACCTAGAATGGCCGACATGTCCCACTCCTAACCAACTGCAGGCAGGAGCAACTTCAGGAGCTCCTCTTCACAGTGTGAGACTGCCAGGCCCCTGGATTTCGAGCACAGGACAGTTGAGGTTCATATTGCCACTAGGAAACCTGCACTCACACGGCTGGCATCCAGTGTAGCATTCAGTTCCTCTTGGACGCATTGTGAGAACCACCTGGCATTTTTCTCCTTGCAGAGCCAAGTGGAGCTGCCGGCTAGCATGATGTGAGGTCACTGTCAGGCTAGGCTCCATCAGGGAGAATCTGTACAAACAGTGGGCAGGCTGGGCACTCCTGCTCTCCACAGCCTTCATACAACCCTCTGAAAAGGAATGGTTATAGAATCAGAGAGAAAACATCGGTCGGGACAGAACCCAATCGAAAAGTGAGCAGGGCATTGCCATTCATTGAGACCCCCAGGGACTCAGTAGGCAAAAGGTCCCCAGGTGACCCACGCATTTCTGATATCTCAGTCCTCCTTCAAGCTCACTGCCTCCCTCAAAAGCCCTAGCATGGCTCAGGAGCTGAAGGAGCCCTCCCTCATACCATTGTGGGTGAAACACTACAGTCTCTAGCCAGCCAGCGGAGAGATGAGCAACAGGACATCCATGGTTGCCTCCTGCCGACCGTTTGGGTGTCACTGATGCTGCCATGGGCTCAAATGAACCCCAGCTTGAGGCCAACCACCTGCAATGGGATGGTTCATGAGTTCATCAGCCTGCCGTCCCTTCAGATTACAACTGATCGGGAAATGAGCAGAGCCTAGCCATGCAGTCTACCCACCTGGCCACAGATAGCAAATAGCACACCAAGATCCAGAAGAGAGTCTTGGAGTGAGCCTGAATTCCCCCTCTTTTGACTCGCATAGAACACTGAGAACCTGTGAAGAGCACTGTGAGCCCTCACTCCTACTGTGCGGCATTCGCCTGACCTTCAGTCCATCTTTAGGCCCAGGCTGAATCTGCCCTGCCTCGTTTCACATAAGTGGACTGCTCAAGGTGTGGTCAGCAATGCCATCCAAATGTCATCACTCTGCCAGCTAGGCAGCAAGCACTCTTCTGAGGACTTGTAGGCCAACTGTTCTCTTGCCATGGTCCTAGGCACCACCTTGTGGTCTTTTTAAGGATCGTTGGCATGGAAAAATGCTGGACTCAAGGACAAGTCACACAGACGTCTGTCGAGTAGTGCTCAGGAAGCAGCAAGTCTATTCCCTCCATGCAGCTGCTGCTCATGGCTACCATGAGGACCACTGGGATACACAGTCAACGCACCCTGGTCCCTACCTGGCCCTGGTGAACACAGGGCAGGGCCCAGGAAGTAAATAAGAAGGCCCTTGGCCTAGCCTTCAAATGGAAGAAGGTTGGAGTGGCCAATCAAGCCACAGTGAGCCTGCATTCCATCTTAGCTGCCTCGCAAGGAATGACTAGAACCCCTTAACAGCTGCGAGAGTCATGACTCATACCCATCTGCATGTCATAAACAATTGGAACTACTTAACTGGCCAGTGAGACAGCCCTCACGGCTGTCGGCTCTGTGCATATGGTGAGGGTGTATTGTGCACAGCAGGGAGACTGTCACCAAGCCAGAGGAAAAGCATCCTGCTTGAGAAGGCCAGTCAGACACAGCCCAAGTTCACACAGGTGTGACTTTCATACATAAAACTTTCAGAATTGTTCTGCATTCAGGGCACACCCACTCCCAGAATCAATACTGCAGAGTTCTGGAGAGTCATGGAATAATATGCACTGAACCACAAATTGCCACAGCCATGAGCCAGGGCCACGAAATTAATTGGAGAGCATTGCATTGAAGCTCCCCTCCTCCCCAAATCAATGATTTGAAGCATTGGGTTCTACCTAGAATGGCCGACATGTCCCACTCCTAACGAACTGCAGGAAGGAGCAACTTGAGGAGCTCCACGTCACAGTGTGAGATTGCCAGGCCCCTGGATTTCGAGCACAGGACAGTTGAGGTTCATATTGTCACTAGGAAACCTGCACTCACATGGCTGGCATCCAGTGTAACATTCAGTTCCTCTTGGACTCATTGTGAGAACCACCTGGTGTCGTTCTCCTTGCAGTGCCAAGTTGAACTGCCGGCTAGC
>NW_022945876.1:0-299 GCF_012274545.1 Fukomys damarensis | reverse complement strand
TTTCAATTCCTCAAATCTAGTGAGGAGTATTTGTGGGAGTAAATACCATTCGTATGGAAAGAAGGTCTACAGTAAAATGTATAAAGTGCCATTTTAGAGTGTGAGGAAATACAAGGGAACTTACTGGGAGCCTTGAGTGGCTACCAATTTCTCTCAGAACTCATTTCTAGATGTCTGCAATGTACTGAGCTGTGAGGATGGCGTTATGATTAAACCTCCCTTAGGGAGGTTCTTCTGATGTTTCTGGGGACAGAATTTCTCTCTACAGTGAGGTCCATTATGGTGAATTTAGAATCAAG
>NW_022945875.1:0-257 GCF_012274545.1 Fukomys damarensis | reverse complement strand
ATGTTTGGAGAGACCAGGGCAATGACCACTGGTGGGCCTGTGGACGCAGGGGACCCACAGGACTGGATCTGGGCTGGGGCTCCGCTACCACCTGGTCCCCCTGTAGCTTCACTCCAGTAGATGGTAATAGCGGCATTTTAGATCCCCAAATGTCATGTGAAGTTAGACTCTCTTTCCAGCAGTGCTTGCAGTTTCTGAGTATTCCTCTTTCCCAGTGTATGGGTACCCAAGAAAATGGCCATGGGCCCCTTTGGAAA
>NW_022945874.1:0-289 GCF_012274545.1 Fukomys damarensis | reverse complement strand
TTAAATACTTCCACAACAAAGAACACCTAATAAACTTCATGAATACCAAACCAGCACTCCAAAAAATTTTAAACAATATCCTAGAAAAAAACATGAGGATCACAACTCCATGAGACCCAACAAAGTAAAGTCATCAGGCAAGGCAAGAAATTAAAGGAAAAGAGGGAAAATAAAAAAAATGAAAGAAAAGTATCATTACAAGGTTGAGTCAGTATGCATCAATTATCATCAATATTACTGGCCTCAATTCATCAATCCAAAGAAATAGACTTGCAAAATGGATTAAGAA
>NW_022945873.1:0-217 GCF_012274545.1 Fukomys damarensis | reverse complement strand
TACTACTTAAGCTTTGGTAAATTATTCCTTTAATTCTCCCCCATGTTGTAATAATTTGGTGATGCCATATGTTTCTGGTTGGAAGCCTGACTGACATGTTTAAATTAGAGAATATCTTTGATCATTTGATTAGTTAGATATGGATCCATTTCTACTGTCTTTACAGACTACTGTTATTTATAATTTCTTGTTTCATGTGACTATTTTTGCATTATAT
>NW_022945872.1:0-487 GCF_012274545.1 Fukomys damarensis | reverse complement strand
GTGCACTCAGAGCTGCTAGGAAACCTCTTATGACTTACTGGTTTATCTGGTCCAAGTGCATCAAAACAGTGTTTCAATCTCTGCCAGGCAGAGACCTCCAAACACAAAGAAATATGGTAGTACTCGATATAAGTTGTGGAATTCACTGGTAACCTCACAGAGTTGCAGCACCTTTCCCTGTGTAGTACTTCACATTCAGCAAATGAACCGCATTAAATGCAAAGTGCTAAGCAGTGAAAGAAGCTCCTTCCCAGGCAAAACTGCAGTTTAAACATGAGAAGCACTCTACAAAGTGAGTTTGTGTTCTAACTTCAAACTGACCCTATCGCCATGTATACAGGATTACGGAGGCTGGTGTGCACTCATAGCTGCTAAGCACTCTCTTTGGCCTTAAGGCCTTTTCTGGTACAAGTGCCTCACAGCGGTGTTTCAGTCTCTGACAGGCAGCGACCTACAAAGAAAATGGAATACAGTTGTACTCCACATG
>NW_022945871.1:0-345 GCF_012274545.1 Fukomys damarensis | reverse complement strand
TTTTTTTTCCTCATTGAATTTATTGGTACATTTTAGGTATACAGTACAGTTACATTCATCATGAGGATCTTGTACCTTTACATGACAGATCTTGGTTCTCAGCTTTTCCACTTACCTCATTCATGGTTTCCATTTCTTTCCTATGCTGGGCATTCATGGCTTCCTTCATGGTCCTGAACTCACATATTTTTTTTTTTATCTCTTTCTGTTCTAGAGTCTCTAATCATGTCATTTATTCTGTTCGCCATATCTGCAATTATCTGTTAAATTATTTCTGTTTTTCATTTTTCTAGAGCCTCATTCATCTGTTTTGTTACTTCCTGTGATATCTATCAGTTCAGGGTG
>NW_022945870.1:0-358 GCF_012274545.1 Fukomys damarensis | reverse complement strand
GGCCCAAGTCTTCTGATATCTTAAGCTATCGTTGCATCATAACTTCTTTGGATTGGAAGCTTTGTCATGTTCATATTTTTCCCTTGAGGCCCCTTCACTGAAGTTCTTGATCCAAACTTGGTTCACTAGAATCCTGGCATTTCTGTTCAACTTCTCTCTGGAGTTCCATTCTCTCTGGATATACAGAGAACACAAAAGCCAAGAAGTTGAGATTAACAACTATTACTTCCAAGATGGCCCAAATTGTTCCAAAGTACCCTTTGTTTTGGTCTCATTCCTCTGTCATTTGTTTCTGCAGAAGTTTATCTGAGGCTCTGGAGACATGTCCACCCCACAACAAAATATGTGAGTGATGAGC
>NW_022945869.1:0-227 GCF_012274545.1 Fukomys damarensis | reverse complement strand
GTCACCATGATGGGTGTGGAATCAGTGTTTCTTTGCTAGCCTTTCAACGATGCTCAGCCCTACTCTTGTCAATCATAACTGATTTTATTAGTACATTTTTGTAGTACATAATGATTACATCAGAATTGGTACACATATATAATACATTTAGTTAACTACTACAATCTTCAACATTTTTCAGGAATAGGAGAATTAGTGGGCTGCTTAATTAACTTGTAAGAGATCAT
>NW_022945868.1:0-1127 GCF_012274545.1 Fukomys damarensis | reverse complement strand
AGTCCCGCCTGAGAAGCCGCCCTGGGCCTCCCGCTCCGCTTTCTCGGTCTTCCTGCTGGCGGCCGGCCCTGCTGGTGTTTGCCCACCCAGGTCGCCCACCGGAGAGCGCTCCCTTCCCAGAGGCCACAGAGGTGAGGCTGGTGACCTGGGTGACAGGTGACGGGGCAGCGCTCCGCGACGTTCTTTCTACCGCGCTGCGACAGTATTGGTTTTCCTCGTCTTAGAGTCAAAAGGAACTCATACAGGCGCCGTGTATATCTGCGAGTACACAAATACATACCGAGGACTTTGCACGGGGTCGATCCTCATCTTTAAATGTTTTTTTCCTTCACAGTTTCTTTAAATTTGGGAATTTCTCCCCAAGTCGATAGATTGCCCAGGCTGGGCTCCAACTTTTAATCTCCTGCCTTAGCCTTCCAGACTGCTGGGATTATTATGGACATGGGCCACCGCCCCAGCTTCTGTTCATTTCCCCCTCCTTCCTCTCTCCCTCCTTCCCTGCGTTCCCTTTTCCACCTCTTCTTTCTTGCCTGCCCGCCTCCCTTCCTGCAGTACCCGGGCCCTTGTGCTTGCCAGGCAGTCACAGCACCCGTGAGTCCTATCCGTATCCCGTGACTGTGTTTTTCTAGTTGTATTTAATCTTCGCATGATGAACATAGTCTCTGGGAATTAAACGACAGTTGTCATTTAGTAAGAAATGTTTGTCCAAAAGTTTTATTTGAAAATTTCTTGTTTTTAGCCAGGTGTGGAGGTGCACAAGTGTAATCCCACCACTCTGGGAGGCTGAGGCAGTACCTACCAGAAACAAAACAGAACGAAACAAAAATTGTTCAGCTATTGTTTATTTTTCTTGGCTTTCAATGTGTTTGAAATAGGTATTAAAGAAACTTTTAATAAATAAAACTTGACAGAGTTGAGATCTTTTTCTCTTAAGGAACTTTAAATATATAAAATATATATTTCATCATATTTCATGTGTGTCCTTGTTCTTTCTTCTTTTTTTTGTACCAGTGCCACTGAATCCCCAGCCCTGTTTTTCCTTTGTTATACACATATGTGATACATTTTCTCCAACTGTGGTGTCAATTTTTTTTAACTTCAGAGAAAGCCGTTTTATCTCTTGTACT
>NW_022945867.1:0-231 GCF_012274545.1 Fukomys damarensis | reverse complement strand
CTATACTACAAAGCCACTGTGATAAAAACAGCATGGTTCTGGCAAAGAAACAGATCTGAGGATGAGTGGAACAGATTGGAAGACACAAAAACAAATCGAGATCTATTCAGCTACATCATCTTTGACCAAGGAGCTGACCACCCGCAGTGGAGGAAAGATAGACTCTTTAATAAATGGTGTTGGAAAAATTGGATCTCAACCTGCCAAAGATTAAAACTGGACCCTTATCTT
>NW_022945866.1:0-206 GCF_012274545.1 Fukomys damarensis | reverse complement strand
ATTCACAATTAATCACTAGTTATCCTATAAGGGATGGCGGGGAGCGACAGTCTCTAGGTCGTTGGCTGGTCAACATGGAGTCGCTCTGGTTCAGTCAGGCTCTTACAGTCAGAATCAAACATAGAAGTCACATTGTATAGCTGAGCAGTTATGAGCTGTTTACAAGGTAGATCTGGTGGATCCCAGGAAAAGAAATCTAGCACATT
>NW_022945865.1:0-248 GCF_012274545.1 Fukomys damarensis | reverse complement strand
CCCTAGGTTCTACTTTTTAAAGGTTCTCTTACCTCTTGTTGTCACCATCCTAGGTACCAAGCTCTCAATACATGAAGTTTTGGAGGACAAAGCAGATCAAAGCTATAGCAGACCACATAAAATGGAGAAGAGAAGACTAGCTCCCACTTTTTATGATAGCTCCTAGATATCTGACTCTGGGATGCATACAGGGGATGTGTATTTTTGGACACTAGGAGAAGAAAGGTAGTGGAGGGTCAATAGCTAAC
>NW_022945864.1:0-268 GCF_012274545.1 Fukomys damarensis | reverse complement strand
TGCAAGCCGTGCAGTAGGGTCCCTCCCCTCTAACCGGCTCCACCTCCCCAATCACAGTCAGCTCTAAACCCATCCGTGGACTAATCTGCTGAGGAGCATCGCACATTTACAATACGATCACCTCCGCACAGCCCCACCTAGGGGTGCGTGAGGTCTAGGCGACTTCTAGATAGAAATTACGACACTGTCGGAAAGGATCCACATTTTACACAGGCACAAGTGATTCGAGGTAGTCTTATGTTGTGGTTGTTGCTGGAGACTGAACTCA
>NW_022945863.1:0-515 GCF_012274545.1 Fukomys damarensis | reverse complement strand
ACTGTGTTGAATTGGCATTGTACAGAAATGGACAACCATATTGGTCTAGAAATGTTAATTTTTTTTCCATATGTACAGGGGTAACACATCGTACTAAACATGTAAGGTCATATCTACATGGGTTTGATTACAGAAACTAGTAAAGTATTCTCTAAATAATGAAAAAAAGAATAAGATAAGACTATAAGAGCAAGAAGCAATTTAAATATGTTCGGGGACCATTTTCATCTCCAGAATTAAGGATTATTTTAATGTTACATCATTGCCTTTTCTCTTTTACTTTCCTTTTTAGTTTTATTTTAGGATTCCCTATTTTTAATGTTCATATAGAGATTTCTTTAACTGAAATACCGAATAGTTTCTTTGGTGTGAAAAATTATAATAGCACACAGGATCCTAATGAGATAAATAATAATGTGAAATAGGAAGTAAAGGGCTAAAGGTGTAGGGCCAGTGGAAAGGGTGGGGGAAAGGTAATAAGGGAGAGGAAAAAAATATGAGAAACTGAAAAAATG
>NW_022945862.1:0-215 GCF_012274545.1 Fukomys damarensis | reverse complement strand
CCTATGTTTTTGAGGTGTCTCCATAGTGAATTCCATATTGCACTTACGAGGCTATATTCCCTTCAGAAATGGAGAAGAGCTTCTTCCTTTTCTTTTCACAACTCACCACCATTGGTTATTGGCCAGTTACTTGGAAGCTTCCATTATTTTGGGGAAGAGGTAAATCTCAGTGGTACTTTCACATGCATCTCTGAAATGACCAGAAATGCAGAATA
>NW_022945861.1:0-211 GCF_012274545.1 Fukomys damarensis | reverse complement strand
ATATAATCTAAATATTTTAAAAGAATATTTATAAGCCAGGCATGGTGGCACACACCTGTAATTGCAGCACTTGGGAGGCTGAGGCAGGAAGAGTGCGGTAAGTTCAGGCCAGCTGCCTAAACTACATAGTGAGACCATGTTTCAAAACCAAAAAAGAATATTTATAAACATATAGGAAAATAAATCCTGAAAACTAACAAGAGGGTGGGGA
>NW_022945860.1:0-512 GCF_012274545.1 Fukomys damarensis | reverse complement strand
CCAGAAAAAAATGTTTGAGCATTCAGAACATATATATGGAGAAGGATGCTTTCTCTAAGGAGATATGGAGCAATTAATAAAATCTCATCTGGAGAGAATCGAGGGTCAGCTATCTCTTAAGGAAATTTGTCAAATTCTGAAGTGGTGCAGAATAGCAGACTAACAGGCAAAGCATTGCCTCCTGGCAATCAAAGCGGTGCTTTTTCTGTCCTCTTCTAGTAAGAAGTAAGAATTAAACTTCAGGACCTGCTTTGGATAAGGGCAGCACCTACGGTCAGTGTTGTTATTTGGAAATTTTTGTAGAATTCAAGTGAGTGCACAGAAGCATCAAAGAAGATTGAAATTTACCAAATATATGATGCAGCCTTGACGGATCTTAGTCTATGATAGTATCAAGTGATCCCTCACCCTAGTACGTGCCTAATAAAGCAAAAAGTGAATATTTGTGGAAAAAAATCTTATTACTTATCCCCTTGCTTATACAAATAACTTAGTGCTGGGCTTGGTGGCAC
>NW_022945859.1:0-224 GCF_012274545.1 Fukomys damarensis | reverse complement strand
GCGCCTGGCAGGTCCTGAACCTTCTTAAAGAGGCTTGGGAATGTAGCTACACAAATCACTGAGTAAACGCGCCCTCGGAACCAGTGCATTCGGAGCTCCTCCAAACCCAGCAACTGCCCTCAGCTCAGTACCTACAAATTAACTTCCCCACTTGCAGCCATGCGAGCGACCAACTCGGGTCGCAGCTTTCACGAAGCCGGCGGCCCTCTGAGGCCTGGCCACGA
>NW_022945858.1:0-234 GCF_012274545.1 Fukomys damarensis | reverse complement strand
TGCTCTTGTTTTTCTAGGGGTCTAAGATTCATCATTAGGTTGTTTATTTGAGTTCACTGTTTTCCTAGTGTGGGCATTCAGTACTATGAATTGTCCATGTAGAACTGCGTTCATTGTGTCCCATAGATTCCTTTATGTTGTATTGGAATTTTCATTTATTTGTAAAAATTGTCTGATTTCTTCTTTAATTTCCTCTGTGATCCATGGTTTGTTCAGGAGAGTGTTGTTCAATTT
>NW_022945857.1:0-387 GCF_012274545.1 Fukomys damarensis | reverse complement strand
CACACACACACACACACACACACACGATAGTGACCAGCAAGGTGAATTATTGAACATGCGTGGTGTCCAACTTGTTTTCCGGCAAGGGTAACACAGTCTGATAGTTTAGTGTTATGGAAGGATTTAGTAAAACACAAGTATACTTTTTTTTTTTGGTATAGAGAAGCAAAATGGAAGTAAAAGAATAAAAAGTGTATTTCGTCGACATCCTGCTTCTCTATACGCGTCATTTACCAATTCCTCCCGCAACAAAGGTAACTGAGTTTGCATCTCAGCGGCACTGCCCACTGGGCTGTCCCCAGCTTTGCTCCCGTGATGTTGTAGCAGGTGTAATGGTCCCACAGGACAGCAGTGGTGGACCCTTGGCACGCTTACTGCAACAGGGAC
>NW_022945856.1:0-200 GCF_012274545.1 Fukomys damarensis | reverse complement strand
TATGGAATTCTTTGCTGTGTCAAATTAGCAATCATTATACATTTTAATGATTTTCTCTATGTGTTTTTGTCTCCCAAATACTTAAATGTTACTGTAGAATACTATGTAATAAAGAATTTAGCCTTGCCCAGAGAAATTGTCTGGTCTTTGCCCTCCAATTCTGGAGCCTTGGAATTTTATGTCTGATAGACATATCTTTA
>NW_022945855.1:0-804 GCF_012274545.1 Fukomys damarensis | reverse complement strand
TTAAGCCACCAAGTTTGTGGTAATTTGTTATAAAGCATGTCTTACTAACTTTCTCATCACTGAGACATAATACCCACCATTCACAATTTAAGTGAGGAAAGTTTTATTTTGGCTCATGGTTTTATAGAGGTTTCGGGCCATAGTAGGCTGACTGAAAGGCAGGGCAACATGGCAGAGGAGAAATATCTCATGGTGTGGTAGGGCAAAGCTAAAATAGAGATCCAGGGGGAAGTGTGGAGATAGCCATACCCCCAGTGATCCAGAGACTCCAACCAGGATCCACTGCCCAACATGACATTGAACCACAGACTCACAAGTGGACTGATCTGATGGGTATCACACCCCTGTGATCTAAGCACCCACCAAAAGCCTCACCTGTGAGCACATGCGGCTTTGGGGGATGTCTATATGCAAACCATAACACATTCTTTAACAAAATTAATAACCCTAAAGTGAGAGGTATGACTCTTATTTTTATACTTTTATCATGTCCTTACGAAATAATAATCTTTTCAAAGTAATGAATATATTTAAAATCTAACTGAAAGAACAAGAATCATGTATTTTGACTCTTAATTTATACCTAAAATATCCTGGCCAATAAAAGTATAATTTTCTCATGTAACTATCACTGCCTGTTTTTATTATGAACATTTTTTGGTGCTGAGAATTATAACTAAATGATGATGTAATCATAGATTAATGTGAAGGTACCATTTTAAAAAAATAATTTTATTGGTTCATTTAAGGTATACAATATAATGACATTCATCATTGGAAATTTGCATCTTTACATAATCCATC
>NW_022945854.1:0-2636 GCF_012274545.1 Fukomys damarensis | reverse complement strand
ATATACCCCACCCTGAAAAATAAACGGGGCCTTGCTACGAAGAGAGCATGAGCCTGGAACTAACTCTGTGAGACTGTTTGGGACCTGCTGGCAGGATCCTGACGTTGCGGCTCGCAACAAGTGGCGCCCAAACAGGGACTTGAAATTTCCCGTGGTTAAGTAATCCCGGACCCAGGTCGGCTCAGAAAGGTAAAGAGGGACGGTGCTCTGGAGGGACAACAGCCTCTCCTGATCCACGCAGTGAGTAAGCCGAGACCCCCAGAGCAATAGGGGTAGCTGAAGGTGTTGATCCCATAAGACATTGTTAATGGAAAATAGAGTAAAAAGGCATATATAGTAGAGAATGGGCCAAGTAACTTCGCAGGAGAAAATAGCTAAGGCCATACAGGTGGTCTTAGGGTCTTTGGGGGTTAAATTAAAAGAGAAAGAGTTTATTGGGCTTTGTTGAACACCACTCTCAAAACTCCCACTAAAAAAGAGGACCTTCGAAAGGAAGGCAGAAGAGGAGCGGTGAGTTTTCTTATAAATATTAGAAATGGGAACAAGCAAGAGTTGCTTAAAGATCTATTGTGTGTAGGCGGTGCTAGAGTAGGACACCAACAATTGTGTAATTTTTTAGAATTTGTAGAAATAGTTTGTCCTTGGTTTCCTTTTCTTTGCTTCTGTGTCTTTCCTTTCCTGTTAATGTCTGAACTGGTAATTTGTGATCCGGATCATTTTGGAGGCAGGGAGGGAGGTCCAGGCAGACATGCTAGTGGACTCCCTGCAGCAGGGGCCGGAGAGGTTCTTTGCCCCTCTGGTAGGAAATCTGTCTCTCTGTTTATGGGGAGGGAGGTTGATTTTTTCCCCTCCTCAAGACCCTCTGGTCAGAGTGTTCTTCTGGTTTTGGAACAGGAGATTAAGGAGATTCCCTGACAGAGTCCCTGGTTTTTCTTTCGGTTTGGTTTTCATAAGTCTTTGTCTTACATTGTTTGGCTTCTTTTGCTCCAGCCTAGGAGTTGCTCACCCTTCTGCTCTACGACAGTCAGCTGTTAGTGAAAACTAGTTTTGGTAACACTTCTTGTCCATTGTTTTATACTGCGATTATAGGGTTAACTTGCTCTTTTAGGTTAATACTGTTCTATTGGCAGCCAGTCAAATTTTAAGATGTAACAATCTAAAAGCAGAAAAAGGCTACTTTAAACTGAATCAGCAGGTGGTCTCCCAGCAGGGTCGCCCTGTTGTAATTTGTGATAAGGAGGATACTGAGACCATTAAGAACACGAAAAGGATGATCAAGGTGCCCCACTCAGTAGACTGCTTGCAAGACATTCTCAGTGTGATCCCCTTACAGTTACTGGCTTTCCACTTTGCTGTGTTGAGAGGCTATGATGTTGATTTCCCACGGAATCTAGCCAAATCTGTAACTGTAGAATAAAGAGCATCAGAAACTTGGGATGATTAAGCAACATAAGACACCTTTTGTATTTAAAACTTTGATTTGAAATATCACCCCTGGAAGCCTTTTTTAGTAAATCCTTATTTATATATCAGTTATAATTATTCCACTAAATTTGTGGTTTTTTGTGAAATTGCCTCATATTTTTCCAGTACTATGTGGGGGGAGTTTGAATAATGAAATCTATATTAGAATCTGTATGCAGAAAGATTTTAGCTGTCATTTTCTTTAGTGAACTGGGTATTGAACTTCTGAGTCCTTCCCTTCCATCTGGGAGGATTATGTTTTTAAACCTTTTTGTTCTTAAGTTTTAAACCCATTGGCATTTGTTTTAGCAGGCTTCTATTCATTCAGACCAAGGAAAGAGTGGTTCATTTAATTGGAATATCTAAAGACAGTGACAGTGTATGCTAAAACTTGAACATTTACTGAAGGTTTTGCTAAGTTATATGTAAATAGAAGACACTGATTTATTTTGAAGCTTGCTTCTGTTTTGTTTTTAAATCAAACTGAAAACTTTTCTTAGATTTATATGTAGGTTTAGTTAACCTTATTTCTCATATGTCTTTTATCTGTAAGTGGAAATAATTTAGGAAGCAAATTGTTACAGTGCATTGGTGTTATCCAACCCTTAATAGAACATAATTATACAGTTTCATAGCACAGACTTTGAATTTGAACTGCTTTGGTCAACTGACAATATGATTTTAAATTTGAAAATGGGGTGTTGGATATCCTACTCTTTTGTTTTTTTTTTTTCATCTCCTACAAGTAGTTTTTATTTTCTCGTATCTGTAGTTTTTATTTTTAAATAACCGTTGAATTTTTTGTTTTTTTTTTTTCATCTCCTACAAGTAGTTTTTATTTTCTCGTATCTGTAGTTTTTATTTTTAAATAACCGTTGAAGGAGATTATTTATCTTTTTTTTAAAATCACAACACAAAGCTGCTGTCAAATCAGTTCTGATATAAGTATTCTCTTCAATTTTGTCCCAAGGAGGAATTTTCTGCAGTTAATTTAACTTCTTTCACTTCCTTGTTACATAACACTAATACTCTCAGTGCCAGTTTGGAACTTCCTTACAATTCCTTGGAATATTTTCAAGTCTTTGACTAATCATTTGACTTTAAATGTATATGGTAGACTAGGCTCAGAAAGATAATATGCTTTATAGTGTTATTAATGAAAAGTAGCATCA
>NW_022945853.1:0-279 GCF_012274545.1 Fukomys damarensis | reverse complement strand
AAACAGCTTCTCTCGCCGCTTAGCGGTTTAAAGCGAAAGCGGTCAGTTTCATGAAGGTGAAGTTCTCCACCGAGAAATGTGCTGCAACTCTGTGAGTTTACCAGTGAAGTCCACTTCTATGGGGAGTACTACTGTAGTCCTTTTTGTTTGTAGGCAGCTGCATGGCAGAGATTGAAACACTGTTTTGAGGCACTTTTAGCAGAGAAGCCCTTTATTCCTAAGGGAGTGCCTAGCAGTTATGAGTGCACACAAGCCTCCAGAACTCTGTATACTTGGGGA
>NW_022945852.1:0-314 GCF_012274545.1 Fukomys damarensis | reverse complement strand
GAGGTGATTATTAGTGCATGCGACAGAGGAACTAGACAAAGACTGGCTCACAGAGGGATATGGTAATCACCAAAAGTGCGGCTGTGTGTTCCTAAATGGAAGCTCTGGCTTTCTGCAGAGTCTCAAACAGGTTGGTATGGTCTTTGTGAAGCTCTTTCCTATAGGTTCCTTCCTCTTAGTGCGACAATCAGAGTCACAAACTGTCGGTGGTAGCTTGTACCTTCTATTCATGATCCTTTAAAAATGAGTACTGAAGCCAAATTCAAGTTGCACAAAGTCTCTCTGTGGTCTGGGAAACCTTTAAGTGGGGCTGA
>NW_022945851.1:0-217 GCF_012274545.1 Fukomys damarensis | reverse complement strand
GGGCAGACTGGCTGCTCAAGCTTTTGGTGTGCATGGAAATCATATGAGGGACCTTACTAAAACGCACATTTGGACTTGGTAGCTCTGGCAGGCAGGCCAAGATTCTGCATTTTTCACAAAGTTCCTAGGTGATGGGATCTGCTGGCATATACATTGCAATTTGAACAAGTTTCTGGCATAAACTAGTGGTAGGATTTGGGGCAAGTCATTTGGGCAG
>NW_022945850.1:0-551 GCF_012274545.1 Fukomys damarensis | reverse complement strand
CCCATGACGGAGAACAGAAATTTACCTATGAAGAACAAAGAAAAGAGATAATAGCTGGAGGTGCACCTAGGATCAAAAGAAGGTAGATAAAGAAAAGAGGTATTATGACACATTCATTGCTGATCAAAAAACCCATAGAGAAAGAAAAACTGATAATGCTGGAGAGGAGGGAGATAATTCCAGGTTGGGAGTGGGATCGGAATCACAAGTGAGGTATGGGCATATCTCCCAGTGGAGTAAGAAAGAAGGGATGCAACATAGGTAAGGAGGTCAGTACTATTATCTCCATAGATAAAGGTGATGGATAATAAAACAATGCTATGGACAAGGAATTTGTCATCTTGATATGGTCAACATTTATTGTAGTGATGGTAATAGAATAAAATGAGGTAGAAGAGTAGGGTGTATCAGAAAGAAGAATGCTGGAGACTGATACTCAGAGGAGATGAAATTAGTGGTTTCAGCAAGGGAATTGACAGTGGGGTGGAGTAGAAGAAAGGTAATTAGAGATGATGAAGTTGAGGAATGAATAGCCTTAGATTGGCTGTATC
>NW_022945849.1:0-204 GCF_012274545.1 Fukomys damarensis | reverse complement strand
GGATAGCACTGGCCCATTTTGGAAACATATATATCATCTAGAATTGATACCACTCTCATAAAAAGGTCATATTCCAGACCCTCTCTGCGTGGCCACTTAACATCACACTAAATGTAATGGATAATTATCAAAAGATGGGGCGAAAAGACTTAGTTCTATAAGCATATCTTCTAATCAGTTGGAACCTTTAAGCCAAGACACTTG
>NW_022945848.1:0-339 GCF_012274545.1 Fukomys damarensis | reverse complement strand
ACGCTCGCCCCCGAGGGTCTACTTACAGCTCCTTCAGGCTCACAGCACCGCAGGCCAAACCTCGCCGCCCGCTTTCCGGTTTCCTTTCCCCAACCGAGCCGACTCACGCAGCTCCAAGGAAATGGCGGACAGCCCAGCCGGTCACTTGTCTGTGACGGCCGCAGGCTGCACCTCAGCGAACCCCGGCCGGGGCAAATTCTGCCTTCCGAGCGGCAGGGTCTCACCGACTCAGAGTCGGCTCGAAAGCCGCCCCAAGTCCTGCTGATACCCGAAAAACTCCTGAACTCTCCCCTTCACGGCCTCCTGTCCGCCCAGCTCACCGGACGCTCGACGCTCGCT
>NW_022945847.1:0-240 GCF_012274545.1 Fukomys damarensis | reverse complement strand
GCTCTGCTGCCGTAAAACTTCTGACAACCGTGTCTGTTCAGCTCTTCACCCAAATCCGCGTCTGCCTGGCTAGCCCTGCTTGTTTTACCGTGTCCGGAGCTCCCCGTATCCCAACGTGGTGTCCAGCAGTGGGGTCATGAGCTATAGAGCTGGATCAGACTGGAGTATTTCACGCAGTGATCTTCCTTTATGGTGCATCCACGGGTTTTTATGGCTTGGTAGCTCCTTTACTTAACTGTT
>NW_022945846.1:0-250 GCF_012274545.1 Fukomys damarensis | reverse complement strand
TTTATACTCAACACATTCTACAAAATGTCACTGGGTCTCATTTCTTCTTTTCTAAGTTTTCTGACCATGGACCAACATCTCCCCTCACCTCAGTGATCGGTAGCCCCTATTTTCCTCTCTATTTCTATGGGTTCAATGGGTTAACTTTCCACATTAAAGTGGAATTACATAGCGATTTTTTTATTGGTGACCGGCTCGTTTCACCCAGCACAATGTCCTCTTAGATTGGCAATGTGCTTCGATTTGGCAC
>NW_022945845.1:0-216 GCF_012274545.1 Fukomys damarensis | reverse complement strand
TCCTGCCACAGCGGACACAGGAAGGACGGCTGGGGGGTGCGCTGGGGACTCTGCTGAGAGTGGCGACAAGCCTGCTGCACACTCCTGGCTTCTGCACGGTGGACCAGAGTCCTTGGTGTCCCAGTCCCACGCCAGGGTGCAGCTGTGGGAGCGAGGGGATGAGCCGTCCCACCGTGTGTCCTGGCCTCGTGCCTTCCCAGCAGCCCGCACTGGCCC
>NW_022945844.1:0-1102 GCF_012274545.1 Fukomys damarensis | reverse complement strand
AGCCTGGTTGGCCTGGGCTCTGCCAGTGTCTGCAGCAGGAACCTGCGCTGCACTGGGGAGTGACCTCCTGGCAGGTCTCCTGCTCTTGTAGGCTTTGATAAGGCAGCCGATGTACTGGGCTTATTGCTGGGCTCTGCATGACTGAGGGTGGGCCCTGGTGCTGACCTTCCACCTTCTATGAGACCCCATTCTGCAGGGGCACTGACAGCTCTGTAGGTTGATGGTGGGGAGTAAGTGAGGGAGGAATTGCCTGTAGAGGGTGTGCATCATGCTCAGCATGTGGCTGGTGTCTTACCCTCCCTGAGTCCGTTGTCTTTTACCTCTGCAAGGATTCACTTATGCTGTGCTTGTGAAAGTGCTTTTTATTTAAGCAGGTGACAGCATTGCTGCTATTTGAGAAGCCTAAGCTAAAACCTTGAGATTTGGGTAGGGGAGAAGGGATCTCAGTTAGGGCTTTGAATGTTGGCCACGCTGCAGGCTATTCTCCTGGACTCTGCCTGCTCAGGGAGGGTCCTCGCCACACCTGGGCACTTTCATTCTCTCCTCCTAGGACCTGGAGTCAGGAGCAGGGGCAGCAGCGTGGCAGTAGTGCTGGCTTAGCTCTGGAGCTGAGCTGCCTTGGCTTTTAGCCTCACACTCCCTCCGCAGCTAGGACATGCTGGGCGAGTTACGCCGTTTGATGCACTCATTCCACAGGGAGTCCTGTCTGTTGAATCTGACTTGTGTGGAATGCTTTGGTGAAAATGTCCTTCTTTTCCCGAGTTTCAGTCCAGCAGGGAAGCTAGAGATGAATGACACAATATGAGAATAAACACATAATTGCAAACTGGGATCAGTGCTTGGAAGAAAGAGTGCTTCCCAGATCTCCCATTTTCTTGCCCATTAAGTGGGGGGAGATGAGAGGGCCTGCTTCATAGGATGGGCCTGAGGGGCTGATGTGATGATACTCCGAGAAACTCTGTGCACTAGGCTCCAACAGCAAGTGCCCAATATACAGTGCTTATGATTGTTACTAAGGTGACAGGGCACGTGAGGAGAACCTGGGGACCCTCAGTGCTGGGTCTCACTGTGGTCTTTCTCTTCCCTCACCAGGCAGCCCCCG
>NW_022945843.1:0-359 GCF_012274545.1 Fukomys damarensis | reverse complement strand
AGCTATCTATCTTAGCCCATAGAGAGGGGGTGTTCAGGGTCACAAAAGCAAATGTTAACAATGGTTCTTTCATTTAGACAGTTTTACCCAGCCTCTTGGGAACTCAAGACCGTGATGCGCCCTGTTTTCTCAGGGTGAGGCCAAATGCCTCATTCAGCAATTAGTGCCTTGGTTGCCCATTAGTTTTGAGCTTAATGAAACAATCTGCTGTGAGAGACAGCAGAAGCCATTCTACATTGTAACACTTCAAAAGCTTTCGTTGTTTACAAAAGTTCTCCCTTTGCTTTTTAACTCCATACCCCTTGCTATGTTCCTACCAATTTTCATTATTCCACCTAATTAGCATCTGATAATGTTGG
>NW_022945842.1:0-219 GCF_012274545.1 Fukomys damarensis | reverse complement strand
GGTAAATACTGTGAAGGGTGTTTTGTCTAAGGATTTGCACATCCTCAGATTTCATTACCTGTAGGGGAGAAGGGCTGCTGGCACCAATCCTCACTGGATACCCAGGACGCCTGTGCTTGTTTGCTGTACTAGAAGGTAAGTCACTTGGGAGTGGACAGTGTGGCTACCTTCCCTATACCCATGGCGCTGAGCTCGGCACTGGATACACAGCAGATGCAC
>NW_022945841.1:0-227 GCF_012274545.1 Fukomys damarensis | reverse complement strand
ACATTATATATTTTACATAGCATTTTTCTTTGATGGGTGAAAAACAGAATAATCTGTTTTTATGTAACTTTATTATTATTATATTTTTTGGTACTGTGGATTGAACTCAGGTCCTTGCACTTGCAAAGAAGGCCACCGAATCACTGAGCTAAATCCCTGGCCCTTTTTTTTTTTTTAGTTTTCATATAACTTTTATGAATTTACTTTATACTAATGCCTTACTACAA
>NW_022945840.1:0-284 GCF_012274545.1 Fukomys damarensis | reverse complement strand
TGATTTCCTTTTTTTTTTTTTTTTTGGTACCGGTGAACGAACTCGGGACCTTGCACTTGCAAAGCAGGAAGCAGAACCACAGAGCTAAATCCCTGGCGCCTTGGCTGATTTCTTGGTAGCAGCTATTGTTCCTGGGGTGAGGTAAAATCTCAGTGTTGTTTTCATCTGCATCTCTTGAATGATCAGTGATGTTGAATATTTTTCATGTATTTACTTGCTGCTTTTACTTGTTTGTCTGACAAATGTCTCTTCATTTCATATGCCTATTTTTTAATTGGATCTTT
>NW_022945839.1:0-332 GCF_012274545.1 Fukomys damarensis | reverse complement strand
CAAGAAGCAATTTAAATATGTTCAGGGATGATTTTCATCTTCAGAATTAAGGATTATTTTAATGTTTCATCATTGCCTTTTCTCTTGTACTTTCCTTTTTAGTTTTAATTTAGGATGCCCTATTTTTATTGTTCATACAGAGATTTTTTTTAAAATACCAAATAGTTTCTCTGGTGTGAAAAACTATAATAGTACACAAGATCATAATGAGATAATTATTAGTGTGATTTAGGAAGTAAAGGGCTAAAGGTTTAGGGAAAGTGGTAAGAGTGGGGGAAAGGTAATAAGGGAGAGGAAAAAAATATGAGAAATTGTAAAAATGGAAATAAAGT
>NW_022945838.1:0-375 GCF_012274545.1 Fukomys damarensis | reverse complement strand
GTTGATGGGCTCTATCTGGTTTCCCCCTTTGAAACGTACTTCAAGCATCTACTGTATCCACTCATTGGACCTCTCTTTGGGTCATTCAGCAGTGCCAATTGGGTGAGGCAAGGAACTTTACTATTTGGGGCAATTCAGATCTATTGCAGGTCATTCTGGTGTGAAAAGAGATTGGTGAAAGAGAGATTCAAAGGTTAAATAATCATTCCATACATTTGTTCTGGTTTCATTTGGTTTAGAATACTCCTTTGTTTTGGTCTGCTTTGCTATGCTTTTATTTGCTTTTGCAATTGCACCATGAGGCTAGATCCTCAGCATATTTTTTGCTTCTTATAACTACTTTCATTCTAGGATGAGCAGCAGGGTTTCATTCAG
>NW_022945837.1:0-273 GCF_012274545.1 Fukomys damarensis | reverse complement strand
TTTTAGCAGAGAAGCCCTTCAGGCCTAAGGGAGTGCGTAGCAGCACTGAGTGCAGACAAGCCTCCAGAACTCTTTATACTTGGCGATAGCTTCAGTTTCACGTTAGAAATCAAATGCACTTTGCCGAGGGCTTCTGCCGTTTAAAGTGCAGTGTTTCTTGGGAAACAGCTTCTCTCGCCGCTTAGCTGTTTAAGGCGATGGCGGTCAGTTGCATGAATGTGAAGTACTCCACAGAGAATGGTGCTGCATCTCTGTGAGTTTACCAGTGAAGTC
>NW_022945836.1:0-471 GCF_012274545.1 Fukomys damarensis | reverse complement strand
AAAAAAACAAACAAAAACAAAACTAAACAAAAAAAATTCAATATATAGAAACTGGTAATTTTACTGATCTATTTGTTTAAAAATTAGATATTGATATTGAGATAAAATTTAAAAATTAGCAATTGCTAACTAAGAAGAGTAGCAAGGAGGACTAAATTTCAAAAAAAGAAACCTATGATGTTAGTCATAGGTATACTGCAAAAGCTGATATACACAATTAAAATGAATAAACAAGTGAAATTATTATCTCAGCTGTTTTCTAGATGACTGTGTGCTGGGAGATTGGTCCAAGATAAATAAATACTGGCCAGAAATGGAAGTGTAATCTAATCACACAAACCTCTGCTGTTCAGTAGTGTGCCTAAGCACTCTGGTTTAGTTTTTATGTATTCTGCACATTGGAGCTTTGTACCATGAATTGTTTACATGTTTTCAGGACACAATAGTCTGGAACCCATCAATGTTGGGTAA
>NW_022945835.1:0-578 GCF_012274545.1 Fukomys damarensis | reverse complement strand
CTCATTTGGGAAGGAATAACTTAATGAGAGAAAAATTTTGGTACTTTTCATTGGGGGAGGAGGCACCTTGTGTGTATTGACTCTTCTTGCTAGGGTGCTGGCATTTAGGATCCCACCATCTTCTTACAAAGTTTAGGCAGTTTCTCTGGTCATTATTCTTGAATAGAATTCCCTATCCTTCCAATCCCATACAAAAGCACTTATTTACCAGTTCACCTTGACCCGCATTTTCTGGCATCCAGTGTTGCACTGAGGGTGACTTCAATCTAGTCATATGAGTGACTTCAATATAGTCATATGTCACATAGCCTCTGTTACGGTGGTTCTCAATTTTGGCAATGTGTTTTAACGACCTGGGAGCTTTAAATTAAGGGTGAGCATCTCTTTGCTAGAGAGGGTCAATAGCATGTCTGATAACTACCCCAGTGATAATAATGTACAGCCAAGATTGAGAACACCTGCTGTACTCCAGCAAGCAGCTCAAATTCATTCTAGGTTCCACTGGCAGCTTCTATCTCTTCTTGCTTTGAAATTGACAAGATGGGTGAACTCTGTCTCTTAGGAATATTTTCTCCTTC
>NW_022945834.1:0-1368 GCF_012274545.1 Fukomys damarensis | reverse complement strand
AAGTAAATGAGATTCCAGTACCCCTGTTGTGCATAGGTGCTCACTGAGCACTTCCTGCATGGTTGGGAAGTGCCCTATATTTACAGTATTTGATCCAGTTTAACAGCAACATAAAATGTTAAAATGTGCCTTGTAAAAGCTTTTATTCCAGTTCACACAAAAAGAATATTCTGGGATTATGACTAGGAATTTCATGAGTTGATTTATCTGAATAAAACCTATAAGGTTTTGAACCATTAAGCATTCAGTTTAGTAAAAAAGCCCTTAGTGTACAGAAGAATAAACTGAGAAATGGAACAGATTTGTTTCTTGTAATAATTATGAGCAATATCTCAAACTCAGCATCCTTAGACCACTGAGCTGTGTAGGATGAATATACTAATTAATCAATTACTACCCAACAATGTACCCTGTTTATTTACTGAAATGCACCAGAAATGTGTGCAGAACTGGTAATTATTAATCATCTTCAGTAACAAATATGACTCAAGTTCACCTT
Organism: Fukomys damarensis; assembly: GCF_012274545.1. Classification (NCBI taxonomy): domain Eukaryota; kingdom Metazoa; phylum Chordata; class Mammalia; order Rodentia; family Bathyergidae; genus Fukomys; species Fukomys damarensis. Next base: position 869 of record NW_022945834.1, on the reverse strand, counting down.
CATATAATTAATAGAGCATGTAGTTAGCTTTAACATCTTGCTTTATTTGAAACAGCTATAAGGAATAAAAAGAAAGAGCTGAGCCACAAGTTGTGGTTCAATGAAATGCTTGCTTGGACTAATGTGGGTATCAGCCACAGCAGCAGTGCTATTCACACCCATCCAAAGTACGGCCAGCTGGTCTCTCCAGTAAAACTCAACTTTTAAAAACTAAACTTTTGTCCAAAAAAAAAAAACACCCCCAAAAAACTAAACTTTTGTCTGACTAACATCCAGGCTTATGAAATAGCTACAAAAACAGTCCAATGAGTCACTATATTCTCTTTACTAAGGGTCCTCAAATAAAACCCAAACTTGAAGTCTTGAGAATTTATTTAGATTTGGGATCTTTGTTACTGGTGTTAATAGAGATTCTTTTTTTGTTGTTGTTGTGCACAAGAACCTAGGAATCTACCTAGAACTCTGCTACCCACAGTAGCAGTACCCATACTCCTTAGCACATGACTCTCACTGTAAAGATAATTTAAAATTACTTTTCAATACATATAGAAATAGTTGCTTTACATCATACTTTACAAGTAACCTAGTTTTGAAAAAAATCATTCTTTTGGTTTGATATTGTTATAAATTTCCTTTGAGCTAGACAAACTTATGGGCTAGAAAGACTATATTTTGGGTCTAGAATGCCATTTCCTATTTCTTACTACTTATACAACATGTAAGTGATACTAAACTATATCAGCTATATTTACATTTGAGTTTGGCATCACTTGATTATTTCAAACTATGGTCAAACCATGGGTTTTTTTAGTCCTGCCAATGTGGGTTCAAATCCCAGCTCCATGACCTGCCTTCTCTGTGACCACTTA
>NW_022945833.1:2399-3488 GCF_012274545.1 Fukomys damarensis | reverse complement strand
GCGAATGTGGCGGAGGGAGCAAGTGTCCCGGGCAAATCCCGAGGACGGGCACGGGCTGGGATCTCTATCCCCTCAGTGTCCCCAGGCCTGGACCTCGAGGGTGTGCGTGCGTGCACGTGTCCGCGTGCCTGTAGGGGACAGGACGGCGGAACGGCCTAGGCCCGGAACCACCTCCTGCGCCACCACAAGTCGGCGATGGGCGCTGCACCCGCACAGTGCTCACGGGGCGATGACCCCATCTGTGGGCATAGGGGGCTCCGGTGGTGTCCCGGGGACCCAGGCAGGGCCCTTTCCCGCCAGGGCTCCCGAGAGCCTGACCGACTCCTGCTTTGAGGAGCTAGGTCTTCAGAAGTCTAGGTCACTGTGTGGCACTAGGGATGGGCCACTTGGAAGGGACCCGAGGCCTATGGTTCCACGGGCTCATGCGCACTCCTCTGTGGAGGGGGGGCTAAGGTCGCTCGAGTTCTGGGATCCCTGACGGCAGGCCGTTACCTGGCAACTGAAGAGACGCTAAACAAAAGACCAGGTTGGCGGGAAAGGCTCTGCCTGAGGGCCGGTTTGCGCAGGTGCTGTGTTCCTCAAGAAGAGCATTGTGGGTGGCGCCGCGGAGGAGCTTTGGGCCACAACCTCCTGCCCTGGCGGGAGCCTGAGTTGAAAGGTGGTGGTGGTTGAGTTCCAGGAGGGTTACAAGGCGAAGAGGCGGGACAGCCATGCAGGTCCCTGCAGATGACGCGAGTATTGCAGGGGGCCAGGAAGATGAGTCTGATGGCAGCAGGATCGTCGATGGGCAGAGTGGGGCCGGAAACCAGGCTGGCGGAGGCTCAGCAGGTGTCTCTGAAGACGTGGGCACTAACGCGACGGGAGTTTCGCCGCTTCTTCTTGTTGCTGATGGCACAGGGCAAATTACGTTCCTGTGTACTCATCCGGAAATGCAACTGCATGAATTGTATCCTTTGGGCCAAGGCCGCGTGGCCTGGGTCTTGGGGGCACAGAGAGGCGACAGGAGTGTGGGGGCCAGGACTCAGCGCGGGCAGCGGTGCAGGAATGGAGGCCAGGGGAGGCGAGTCAGAGGCCAGGGGGTCGGGAGGG
>NW_022945833.1:0-2389 GCF_012274545.1 Fukomys damarensis | reverse complement strand
AGAAGCAGGCAGAGAGGAGGGCTGAGGCGCCTGGGGTGTGTGTGTGTGTGTGTGTGTGTGGTGTGTGTGGCCCGGGGCCAGCCTGGGAGCTGTCAGGAAGGAAGGAGGACCTGGCTGTCCAGGGGTCCAGTCCATACACCACCGTGCCTTAACCATCGCTCCACAGCACCCTCAGGGTCCCTTTCGCTTCTCCCTTAGAAGCGGAGGTCGCCAAAATATACCTGGCTCTTTTTAATGAACACCCCGACTTTTACAGGGAGCTCACCATCAATGGCAGCCTTCTGACTGTGTCAGTCCTGTGAGGAGCTGGGTTTGGGGGAAGGGTGGCCACAGTATAAGGGGGGCTGCTATTTGAAGGGACCCAGGGAGGCTCCCCAATGCTAGTTCTAAACAAGGCGTTTGGGGACAATTCCCTACTGTTACTCAATTTTTGTTTTCTCTCACTCTTAGGAGGTGGATTGCTCAGGACCCTGGCCACCTCTACAAAGTCTTCGACTCCTTCCTTAAGGACCTTTCCCTTTTCTTCCACACCATAAACTTCTTGGGGCCTCGATATCCCTTCCCATCTTAGTGGGAAGAGGAGACTGAATCCGAATTTCCCAGGCCAGACAGCGCATCCTTCCCTAGGTCCTAGGTTCCTGGATTAATTGCCATGTTCTTAGACCTCAAAATTGTCTGCCTCTGCTCGTTCACCAGTCAGGGCAGGTGGCCTGCTTGCTTTCTCTCCCTGTTGGTGGACGGACTTGTGATCAAATGTGTGTCATGGCCAAAAATAAAGCCGAGCAGTGATTCCATCCTTGAGTTTCTTTTCCTCGGCAACATCTACTTTTTCGCTCTTCTCTTTGAGGACAACGGCGTTATCACACGGGGGTCACATTCACAGACTGGCAAGACGAGGAGTACACTGAACAAACAGGTGAATGTAAAGGGCACAGAAGTCATAAGCGCCCCCAAGCAGTGGGCAGGTGGAGGGTAGGAGGCGCAGATATTCCGCTGATGGTGAGGGATACCCAGCAGCCCCTCCTGCCTCGGGGCCTTTGCACTGGCTCTGCCTGTCAGCAGCTCTCCTCCCCAGCATCTCCCTGGGCACAGGAGGCGTCACCCTGGGCGGGCCACACTATTTAGAACTGCATCCTGTCACCGCACCTGCGAGGCTTCACCATGGGAGGGGGGCACGGGGAGGTGACCACGATGGGGGTCACAGCCCCCCTGGAAGGTGGGCCTGCAGGGACTCAAGGAATCCGGGAGTCATGGAAACCCGCCCAGCTGAGGATGCTGTGTGCTATGCCCTCTGCCTGTTCTCCCTTGGTTTCTGTCATTTGTCCCGTGCACAGCTGACCAAAGCCTACGTGCTCCAGGGGTGTACAGCATCGTGTTTCCAGAGCCATGAGTGCTCTGCGAGCAGCACCATCAATCTGCTGAACGTTTCCATCACTGTCCACACTCAGAGGCACTGTGAACCTTCTCCGCGCTAAAGCATTTGGTATGGGCCCAGGGCACAAATTTCCCCTACAGGGCCTGGCAGAAGTGTGCAGCAGCCCCTGGGCCAGAGGGCTGGGTGCCCCAGTCGGGTGGGGGCATTGGGGAGCACACAGGAGCAGACTCGCAGACCCCTTCAGCCAGGACCCCCAGGAATTGCTGCTGGGCTGGCTGTGGTCGTCAAACCCCCCCCAAGCCCCCGAAACCCCAGGGAAGTCGCCCGACCCCTGTCACAGGAGCCTGGTAGGTCCGCCCACCTGCCCCAAAGCCGAGGCACACAGGGACCCAGGCTGTCTTCCCCACGTGTAATCAGGACATGTCATGGCGCTGCCAGAGAGCTCAGGTGACCAAGGAGGAGGACTGGAGTGCGGGATTGCGAGACAGATGGGCCAGGGTCCTCAGAGGAGCAGGAGCAGAAGGCAGGGAGCGCGAGACAGGAAGGTGATAACGCCAGGGGCCGGGGGTGGGGCTCCCCAGGGCAGCTCAACCTGGGGCAGAGTCTCTGGCTGACCACAGGCGGACAGTCAACGCTAAGGAGGTTTGGCCGAGAGGGCAGGGCCCAGGCCCAGGACGGAGCCCGGCTCAAGCCTGACTCCAGGCCCTTGGTGCTCAGAGACAGCAGTGTCCCCGGACACCCTTGGAGGGGACGGACGCCGTGTCCTGGCTCGCCACAGCCCGTGGGAGGACGGGGTTCTGCTGCTGCTCCGGTAGAGGCCTTGGTCCCGCCCCGCGCCCACCCCTGCACGGCCCGCAGGCAGGCACCAAGGAAGGGCCCACTAGGGGCTGCACATCGTGCCACTGTCACTGACCCTGTAGCCTCCTCCAGGACACCCTGCGGGGGGTTCTGTCCCGGGGACACGGACAGGGAAGCTACTGGCCGTGCGGGGAGGACAGCTCAGGAGTAGAAGCC
>NW_022945832.1:0-267 GCF_012274545.1 Fukomys damarensis | reverse complement strand
CTGGACTGATTATGCTATTGTGTGGCACTTTGGTAAACTGGTCCTTTTAGGAGAGAAAGATCACAGTCTTTCACAGTAACTTTACTTCATGGGATTTTTATCTAAGTAGTTTCTAAATCAAGTCAATTTTCTCATGCTGGCCTGCAGTATTTTGGAGAGGAAAACAGAAACACTAGGAAAGGGAAGAAGGGAATGCAATTAATGTGAGAAAATGAAAAAATGGGAGCAAAGTCTTTGTAAATAGGGAGGGGTGGAGGGGTAAAGAGA
>NW_022945831.1:0-223 GCF_012274545.1 Fukomys damarensis | reverse complement strand
GTTGATTTATAGCACTGTGAGCATAAAGGCAAGTTGGCTTAGTTTGATCTAGTCTTAGTCACAGAGATCTCCAAGAATAAATTATTTAATTTGTTAAATATTTAATAAATGTTTTTGAGTGCCCACTGTCTACCAGCCACTAAAGATGCAGAGGTATGAAGAATTTGCTCCTTACTTCCCAGAAGCATACTACCAATAATGATAACCTCATTAAGATAATTTT
>NW_022945830.1:0-304 GCF_012274545.1 Fukomys damarensis | reverse complement strand
TGCCTGCCTGGAGCCCAGATATTTCCTGCTTAGCCTCTTGTATTCATTCGGAATGCAGTGAGTATTATTGTGTATTTGCTCGGTATCTGATGGGAAGACCTGTGTAGGTAAGAACCGAATCTACTCGTTTCTGAGGGAGCTGATTCCGAACATTCTTCCCCAGGGTAGAGCTAGAAAACTTATCAGAAGTGATCACCTCACCTTGATCTCTTACTTGTGCTGCCACTGTCTTGTTTGTTTCTGTGTTTACATAATAACACAGAAATAAACAAGGTAGCACGAGGGTGCCACTGTCAGGTGTCTT
>NW_022945829.1:0-212 GCF_012274545.1 Fukomys damarensis | reverse complement strand
GGAGGTGAGGGGTGACCAGTTCCACCCCTTAAGAATAATCATTACATAGGTGCAAACATCTTCCTGCTCTGCCCATGTGAATTTTATGCCTCACCAGAAAGGAGAACATGGAAAGATTTATAAATTTATAAATAGATACAGATTCTCTGAAAATAATTTAGAAACACAATTGAACCCTGCCAGTTTGAAATATATGATAGGAAAATGTAAGT
>NW_022945828.1:0-421 GCF_012274545.1 Fukomys damarensis | reverse complement strand
AAAAAAAAAAAAAAAAAAAAAGCCCAGGATTAGATAGGATTGTAGTATTTAACCCTATGAACATTGTGCTGAATATAATTCTGATTATCAGGGCCTTATTTTTTTAAAGATTTATTGTTTAATTTGTCATGACTCTTTAAATCTTTTATTTAGTTGCTGTAGAACTTGTAAAGAAAATTGACTCTCAGCCAACCTCTGTGATGTTGCTTGATTTCATCCAGCATATCATGAAATCTTCCCCACTTATGTTTGTAAATGTGAGTGGAAGCCAGGGGCACAATGAGGCCAAACATAGCTGTATTGGTAAGTGGTGTTGTTATTCATGCATTCATCTGCAATCTTTGTGAAATCTACCCATTTCTGCTCTTCTGAGATAGCACATATACAATATTTTTCCCATTGTCTTATTTTGCTCCTTTTT
>NW_022945827.1:0-232 GCF_012274545.1 Fukomys damarensis | reverse complement strand
AGAACTTTTCCCTCTTCCTTTATTTGAAGAAATAAGTAACACTGCCAAAGGTGGTATTTTTTTCCTTACAACAGTAACTCTTCGTTTCTTAAATTCGATCAACACTTGAAATCTAAAGCTGTAAGTAGCTAAAGAAATTCTTTGCTATGGGATTTTAGGATGTTAACAGCATTTTGGGAACAGTGTTCCAGAATACATAGAAAATCAATTTCTCCCCAAATTGAGTAATATC
>NW_022945826.1:0-349 GCF_012274545.1 Fukomys damarensis | reverse complement strand
GAGGTTAGGTAGAACTCTTGAAGACATTGGTATAGGAAAAGATTTTATGAACAAAACCTCAGTCTCCTGTGAACTAGCACAAAAAATAAACAGGTGGGATGTCTTCTAATTAAAAAGTTTCTGCACAGCAAGAGAAACCACCAACAATGTGAAGAGACAACCCACACTATGGGAAAAAACTTTCATCAGCTGCTCCTCAGACAAAGTTCTATTATCTAGAATATAAGAATTTAAAATAATTGGACCTCCCAAATTTAAAGAACCAGGCCTGGGATTTAGCTCAATGGTTCTGCCGCCTGCGTTGCAAGCACAGGGACCTCAGTTCAATCCCCGATACAAAAAAAAAAAA
>NW_022945825.1:2500-2945 GCF_012274545.1 Fukomys damarensis | reverse complement strand
GAGGATTTCAAGTGCCGCCCCACGGCAAGTGAGGAATCAGGCTGTGGGCTAGGGTTAGGGTTAAGATTGGTGAGCATGACCCAGACGGGATTCACCTTCCAGGTAGTTTGACTGTGCGAGGGAAGGTGAGGGCAGCGCCTTTCACGAAGGTGGGATGCACTGGGTATTTCCAAGGACCCGCGCGTTGCACCGCGGTGCTAGTGGGCAGTGCCGGGCCAGCGAGTAGGGTGAGAGCTCGATGATGGGGACGGGACAGGCTACCCATTCCACTCCCCGCGTCGTGTCGTCTACATTTCAGGGTGCGGGGGGCCCCTGTTCATGTGACCTTCTGTGTTCAGAATGACGTAGGAAGGTGAGTCCCTCCTCCCGGGGTCAGGCTGAGGGTGAGGGTTAGGATGAGGATTCCGGTGAGTGACAGCCTCACAGTTTCTGCACCTGGGTATCG
>NW_022945825.1:0-1404 GCF_012274545.1 Fukomys damarensis | reverse complement strand
GGTTAGTGTTAGGTTTAGGACAGGGGAGAACGACACGGAAGGAATTCACAGAGCAGACAATTGGGGCATGAGAGGTAAGGTGAGGGCAGTGACTTTTGTGAAGCTCGGATGTGCCGTGGTTTTCCCTCGGACCGGAGCCTTGCGGCCCTGACAGAATCGGGAGGGAGGGGCCATCGCCTAGCGTTAGAGCTACATTTCGGGGCTGGAACGGATTCCACGTTGGGCTCCCCGTGTAGTGTAGTGTGTGACGGAGGGTGAGGCTCCGTGTGCATTGGACCCTGAGTTTTAGGAATGATGTCGGAATGTAAGCTCCTCCTGGAGGCTCAGGGATAAGTTTAGGGTTAGGCGGAGGATTCCGGAGAAGGATAGCTTTGGGATTTCGCTGCCTGGGTGTCGGGCTGTAGGTTTCCTAGTGAGTGTCAGCATGAGATGGCACCTGAGGCTTAAGCACAGGGGAGGATTTCAAGTGCCGCCCCACGGCAACCGAGGAATCAGGCTGTGGGCTAGGGTTAGGGTTAGGATTGGTGAGCATGAGCCGTACAGAATTCACCTGCCAGGTAGTTTGCCTGTGCGAGCGAAGGTGAGGGCAGCGACTTTCTTGAATGTGGGGTCGAATGTGTGTTTCCCGGGACCTGCCCATGGAGGCCTGGCTATAGTGGGCAGCGACTGGCCAGTGAGGAATGTTGGCGCTCGATGTGGGGGATGGAATAGGCCCCCCATTTTCCTCCCTGAGTAATGTTCTGAGCACTGGACGGTGGAGGTCGGTGTTAGTTGGACGTCCATGTTAAGGAATGACGAAGGAGTAGAAGTCCCTTCTCTCCGGTCAGGGCTCCTGACCCAGTGGGGACAGAAGGGATTCCGGTGGGTGATAGGCTGGCAGTTTCTCTCCCTGGATATTGGCGTGTGGGTTCCCTAGGTGTTAGTGGCATGAGATTGCCCCTTAAACTCAGCCCCAGTGCCTGATTTCAAGGACCGCCTGCTGGGAAATTAGGAATCAGGTGGTGGCTTAGGGTTAGGGATAGGGTTGGTGAGCGTGATCCGGACGGAAGTCGCCTACCGGGCAGTTTGCCTGTGCGAGGGAAGGTGAGGGCAGCGCCTTTCACGAAGATGGGATACACTGGGTATTTCCGAGGACCCGTGCATCGCACCACGGTGCCAGTGGGTAGTGCCGGGCCAGCGAGTAGGGTGAGAGCTCGATGGCGGGAACGGGAAAGGCTCCCCATTCCACTCCCCACGTCGCGTCGTCTACATTTCAGGGGGCGGGGGCCCCCTGTTCATGTGACCTTCAGTGTTCGGAATGACGTAGGAAGGTAAGTCCCTCCCCACTGGGTCAGGCTGAGTGTGAGGGTTCGGATGAGGATTCCGGTGAGTGACAGCCTCGCAGTTTCTGCACCTGGGTATCGG
>NW_022945824.1:0-230 GCF_012274545.1 Fukomys damarensis | reverse complement strand
GCCTCAATTCACCAATCAATAGAAATAGACTGGCAGAATGGATTAAGAAGCAAAATCCAACAACATGTTGTACACAAGAAGCACACCTACTGCAAAAAGAAACTAAAGTGAAAGGATGGAAAACAGTTCTCCATGAGACAGAGCCCAGAAAAAAGCATGGGGTGCCTATCTTATTTGCAGACAAAACAAATTTCAAACCAAAACTGATTAAGAGAGACAAAGAAGGCCAC
>NW_022945823.1:0-246 GCF_012274545.1 Fukomys damarensis | reverse complement strand
TCATAGGTTGTAGAGGTTTGAGTCCACAGTCAGCTGGCTCCAAAGCAGTTCAGCAAGGCAAAGCGTCATCACAGAGGACAAGCAGTCCATGGCATAGCAGGGCAGGCAGAAGGCAGTAAGCCACAGCAGCAGCAAGTCTGCCTTCCCTCTCTCCCTTTATATTCCATCCAGGTGGTAAGCCTATTGATTTATGCCACTCATACCCAGGGTGGGGCCTCCATGATCCACACCCTTAGTTCTAGTATC
>NW_022945822.1:0-265 GCF_012274545.1 Fukomys damarensis | reverse complement strand
TATGCAGGTGGAAATAATCTCGGGAGCAGGAGAATTTCAAGATAGAAGACAAAGAGTGGCGACCTTAGAAGTTAAAACTGTAAAGGGCGGGGAGCATAGATCAACAGGAAACTCTGGTGGATTAAGATTATAATCAGGAAACACCATAGTTCAGCTAGACCCTGAGTGAAAGACATGCCGATAACCAACATCTCTGTGGAGTATCAAGTTGAGCGTGAACAGCTGTCAGGGCAAAGATGTGCAGAGGCCGAGGGAATGAGGTTTG
>NW_022945821.1:0-200 GCF_012274545.1 Fukomys damarensis | reverse complement strand
CTGGAAAATCCTGTCAGAACTCTTATAGGCAACACAGGGCAACGGCCTGTCCTGCTCTGGGGTAGAGTGGAGCAGGGAAGTGGCTGCTGTATACACTCAGCAGGAGCCTTGAAAATTAATCAACTTGCCAGAGAGGTTCAGTGAGGTGTCCAGGATTTGGCTGTAACTCTCTTCAGGGGACCATCACTGGAAGGAGCATG
>NW_022945820.1:0-208 GCF_012274545.1 Fukomys damarensis | reverse complement strand
AATTACCTACTTTTCAATTCACTTTTTAAATTGTCTGTGAAATGGACTCCCTGCTGCTGCTGTTTACATAGTTTTCTGTGGATCACGTACAAATTTTCTTCCAGAAAGATTAACCTTTGAAGACATTTAGACTTCTGACATTATGAATTAATTTCTTGTAATTCTGATGACAAAATTACAAGCCTGTGTTTCCATGAGGCCATCAGGA
>NW_022945819.1:0-751 GCF_012274545.1 Fukomys damarensis | reverse complement strand
AAATCCCAAGACCATCCTTAGAAGCACTGAGATATGAAAAAACAAGATAACAAGATTAATGCTGCAGCACTTTTCTGCGATCCTCTGAATGGTTTGGGGGGTACAGTCCACTATTTATAAACTGATACATAATGTGTTTTTGTATCCTTACAAAATGCAAGACAATAGTGAACGCAGAATAATGCACACTTCAGTCACTTTTTATGTTCATCACAGGCTGCTTATCCACTGGAATTTACTCCAAACTTTTAAACAATTATAGTGAAAGGTTTAAGTATTTTAAGACGTACTAATTCCCACTTCCTGCTCTTGTAGTCGTCTTCGATTCTGCAAATGTCACTTTTGCTCATCTAGTTGTCCTAGATGTACCTTATACTCTATTCCTCCTCTCCCAACTTAGATCCCATCTGTGACCTCAGCCCCTCCTCCCAAGAATCATCCCAAACGTCACAGCTTTCAACACTACTTGGAAATTTTAGTCTGAGCCATCATCATTTTTCCCTTGGATATTTGCAGTAGCTTCTTTGCTGTTTCCCAGCTTTTACAGTTGTTCTTTATTATCAAACCAGAGCTGTGTGGTGAAAAGAATCCAGCTTGGGTCTCTCCTGACCTCAAAACCTTTTCATTGCATCTGATTTCACTTAGAATGAAAGCCCAGGTCTATAGGGCCTCACATTGATTTGTTTTAGTTCCTGTTTTTATCACTCGGACAAAATACCTGACACCTGCTCTATGAGGGAGGAGACGTTTG
>NW_022945818.1:0-2916 GCF_012274545.1 Fukomys damarensis | reverse complement strand
AGTAATGAGAATCACATCAAAGATAGTCTAGAAAGTGACAAACTGTAGTAACTGCTAATCTGCCAAATATGATCATAGGTACAAGATTTATAGTTAAATAACAAAATCTAAATTAAATAAAACTATATGTAGTAATCAATAGGGCGATTTTACCCTCAGTGAAGAAAATTTAAAGAGACAGGAGGAAAAACTAAAGAAATAAAAGAAAATAAGAAATTAGAAGCAAGGCTGAAGGACAAAGGAAGATTACCCAAGGTGTAGGAACTGGTGAAAAAGACAAAGGGGAAGAAATAAGGAAAAAGCAGAAATAAGAAGTAAACAAAACAAATAAAAAACCAAAGCCAATATTCACACTCATTAAAAAAAATCAAAAAACATAAACAAAAGGAAAAACAAAGAAGAGGAAAAAAAAAGAGATATTTCTCTGTGATTTCAAGCCTGTGGTTATCTTCTTGGAAATACATATCTTTGTTGGGTGTCCATTTCAAGCATGGTGTCTCCACTGTCAGTGGCAGACAATGGAGACATACATGGCCCAGATCTGTGCTGGATGATCACAGCAAGCCTGCAGTAGTTTTAGGGTGTGGTGCTACACAATCCCAAGTAGCCTGCAGTAGGAATCTTGAGGGGTGCTTTCAATTCCACAGAAGTTCAGGATGATCTTAGCCTCTGGTTCTGGGGTTGGGGCCTGAGTTGCTGACCCTGTAACACTCTTGATGTCTCATGCCAGCCTGACCTCAGCCCCCAAACCCAGATGTCTCCCACAGTTGTCCTTTACCCAGTCACTAGGAGACCTGAGATGAAGCCAACCCAGGGATGCTCCAAGTCCCAGGTTCAGCTGTCCCCTCCCTATAATGGTGCCTGGCCAAGTTCTCCCTCTAGGGGACATGGTAGACACTTGGACTAGAGTCACTCATCAGATGTTGCAGCATACTGCATCCACTGTTCCATTCCACTAGTGCATTTCTCCCTGGAGGCCTCTGCAGTCACAAACCTTTCTATGTCTCTGTAGATTCAGGCTGGGAGCAGGGAGTTAAGGAAAATGTGCAGATTGCCACTACTTTTTCTGTGTAGAGGTCTGTCTCTTCACTTACCCTGTGGGCTCCATTTCTCCCTTCAGATTCTTCCTGGGTCCTGGGGATATACCTCTCCTTCTTGTCCTCTCCATATTGTTATATATCAGTATCTGAGTTCTGAATGTTGGAAGGCTGATTTGTTGCTGTGTACTACCCTGACACTTTCCTGGAAGTCCCCAGTAACCATCTTAAAAGATCTCCAAACCAATGCTTGTGAGAAATCCAAATCTTCACAGGCATTGAAAGAGCATTCTCAAACCTGAAATCTTTACTATGTATTGGTGATTTGGCCTCAGGACATCAAAATATCTTGTTTCATGCATAGTATGAAAATAGGAAACTGTAAATGATTTGTTTTCTGGCCTCCAGGCCTAGGAATGAAAACATCCTTCGTTTTAATTTTCAACCTGAGCTTTTCATAGCTTCCTGCTGAGAAAAGGTAGTTCCAATTATCAAATTGTATATTTTATATTCAGTATGAAGTAATGATCTTTTCTTGAAAGCATAGTAATGAAGCATATTTCTTTAAAACTTAACCTGTTACAAAACCAAGAATTGTTTTACTTTTTTTATAATGTTAAATTTTGTTTTATCTCTTTGCCTTTATAAGGTAATATCAGTTAACTAATTTCAGGAACTATAATGTCTACAACTCATGCCAAGAATTCTTTTGTCTTAGAATGTTCAGAATGGCATGTCATAGCCATTTGAGGATTGTATTTTGAAAAATAATGTATAAAATATTATCACCTCACAGGAGTAATGAGGAGCCTAATTATTGGCTTTCTTTAACTGAAATTTAAAGTTTAATATAGTTACAAGTAAGGCAATGATTTCCTGACTGGTACATTACCATATATTCCCTTTTGTAAATAAGAGGTGCTGTGTATTGGAGGAGAATTTGAGTGGACTTCCACAGAGGGCGATGCAAAGAAATGCTCTTCTAACTCTTAGGTCCTGCAGCAGAAATGGTACTTTCCCTTAAAATGAAGTAAGCTCACATATAAAATAGGAGAGCATATCAGAATCAATTAAATATTCATACTATGGGTATGGGCATTGTGTCTAGAGATGAGCTTTGGAGAAATCAGAAAAATTTACTTTATTTTATCAGAAGACAAATATCCTTCAAAAGTGAGTCAAGCAGTTTCTGCTTATGTTGTTCCTATGATGAAATATTGACTTCAGTTTGGTTTAACTAGAATTTATTGAGTGGTTTCTACACATTAGATACTTTGTTAAAAGATGTAACTATAGGGCCAGGGATTTAGCTCAGTGGTTCCACCACCTGCCTTGCAAGTGCAAGGTCCCAAGTACAATCCCTTGTACAAAAATAAAAAAATTTAAAAAAGATATAACTATAAACATCAATGGGGGTGTGTTTGTGTGAGTATGTGTATTAGGTAGTTTACCTTAGAAAAGGTAAACTTTTCTCAGGAAGCATTTGTATGCATATAAGAACTTATAAAATACAAAAAAAAACCCACAATGAATAAAAAGACAAAAAAAAATCAAAGTGAAGAAAATTAAATAACCTTGAAGGTGGCTAATATTAACAGTTAATTCCATAAAGTCTTTTTGCTTTGGCTGATATGTCACCCTCTGACACAAATCAAGCACATCAATTTGCATTTAATTGAATGTTTCCTTAGGTTACTTTCCTAGGGAAAGAATGACTGAGTAAAGAGTATAACCATTCTGATGACTAACTCATAATGCTAAGTTGGCCTCTGCAAAGTTATTTCACTTTATAACCCTGACACAATTGTATGAAAATGTCCATTTTCTCATGTAGTAGTAAATTATTCTTCCTCTTTATTTATATTAATATATTATCTAA
>NW_022945817.1:0-214 GCF_012274545.1 Fukomys damarensis | reverse complement strand
AAATGAAAGCCATTTCTTCGTTTAGCAATTAATTACATTAGAGTTCTCATGTGAACATTTTTTGGGGAGAGGACTGTGACATTAGATATACAGTTGTAAATCTGGCACCAAATCACATCCTTGGTAGAACTGGATTGTTTTGTGTTATAACCATAATTTTGTATTTGGAATACTTTCCTATGTATAAAATACTCAATTAAATATGTACTCTATG
>NW_022945816.1:0-276 GCF_012274545.1 Fukomys damarensis | reverse complement strand
GGGCCACCCAGGAGCTGGTGCTCTGGCTGTGAGCGGCCCGGCTCTGTGTCCTCAGCCCCTGGCGCTCAGCTGCTCTTCTCCGCAGTGATGGACTTGTGATGAGACAGATGGCGGGGCTGGAGGAGCGGTGCTTGCCCTTTCTTTCTTCCCTTCGCTCCCCTCCACCGCCACGTCCTGCGCTTCCCGGAGACTTTGGCGCTGCCCGCCCCCCTTCCCCTCGGGTGGGGCTCCAGGCCGGAAGGGGGTCCCTGAGCCCTCAGCACCCACCCTTAGCCT
>NW_022945815.1:0-265 GCF_012274545.1 Fukomys damarensis | reverse complement strand
GCTAAAGGAGAAGATGTGTGGAAAGAGTGGGTTCTGGTTGAATATGGATTGAGAGATTCACATTGCCAGATGCTGAACTAGCATCACAGAATTTAATCCTTTTCCCATCTCTGATGGGTGGTTATGCCCGTATCTCCATTACACTTGCTCAGTTTCTTACAAGTGGGATTAACATCCAGGCTTGTCTAGTCCCAAAAAACATCTGTTTCTCACTACATAACACACACTTGCCTTTCAGTAATCACATCTGTAATTACAAGAGGGT
>NW_022945814.1:0-363 GCF_012274545.1 Fukomys damarensis | reverse complement strand
AAAGGTGCTGCAACTCTGTGAATTTACCAGTGAAGTCCACTTCTTATGTGGAGTAAATCTGTAATCCTTTTTGTTTATAGGTCTCTGCCTGGCAGCGATTGAAATACTGTTGTGAGGCACTCTTACCAGAGAAGCCCTTCAGGCCTAAGAGAGTGCCTAGCAGCTCCGAGTGCACACACGCCTCCAGAAGTCTGTACACTTGGGGATAGGTTGAGTTTGATGTTAGAACACAAACGCACTTTGCAGAGGGCTTCTGTGGTTTAAAGTGCAGTTTTCCCCGGGAAACAGCTTTTCTCGCCACTTAGCCGTTTAAAACGAAAGCGGTCACTTTCATGAATGTGAAGCACTCCACATAGAAAGCTG
>NW_022945813.1:0-1452 GCF_012274545.1 Fukomys damarensis | reverse complement strand
ACCCTAACCTATGTACCTGGAATTGCACATCTCTGCTACCCATAATCCTACAATTTATGCTAGGAATAAACATTCAAACTACACTCCAGTACACTGGGAGTGAAGTACTGACATTTTGCCTAACACTAGGCCAGAGTCTAAACCGAAAACTAATACTAAAGATAACATACCCTAACCTATGTACCTGGAATTGCACATCTCTGCTACCCATAATCCTACAATTTATGCTAGGAATAAACATTCAAACTACACTCCAGTACACTGGGAGTGAAGTACTGACATTTTGCCTAACACTAGGCCAGAGTCTAAACCGAAAACTAATACTAAAGATAACATTACCCATCAGAGCTGCACTGCAGTGCTCAGATACATGGAATCCCACAGTATACCTCAGGCTCATAGATAGGGATTTCTTCATTTACAAACTCAAAATCAGGCACTTGTATTCCATCCATATCCCTTTCACCAAGCCTATCCCTAAACCTAACCACAAACACTATTCCCCAGTACCAATACAGCAGTACTTGAAATCCCACACTATTCATAAAGCTCAGGCCAAAGGTAATGCTGACACTAATTATGGAACCCAAACTCCAATACCCAGTAACTGAAATTCGAAGCCTATCACTCACCCAAACCTAACCCTAACTATAGCAAGAACCCTAACCCAGGTGCTTACACTCCTAAGTCATTCACAAACCTAATCCTAAAATTAACAATAACACTAAACTCAAACCCATACTCCACTACATACAGGGTAAAATTGTGACACTATGCCTAACCCTAAACTGAATCCTCACCCTCATCTTAAGCCAAACTCCATAAATCCTAGCTAAACTGCAATGCTCAGGTACTTGGAATCAAACACTCTACCTCAGCCTCATAAAAATCCTGGCTCTAACCTGCAATCTCATACTCAAATTATCATGCAAGTGAGTTCCATCCATATCTAAGACACCATCCCTTACTCTAAGACTTACTCCCAAGATCCCAAAAAGTGATACTTGAAATCCTACATTGTTCCTAACCATAAGGGGAAATCGAATGCTGATATTAACTATGTGATTCACAATCCAATACACAGGAACTGAAATTCCTATACTATCACTGAGCCCAACATGAAGCCTAAGCATGACCCGACCATGACTCATACCCAAGTACTTACAATCTCGAAGCAATCCTAAAAAGAACCATAAAATTAACACTAACACTAACAATCTAACCCATACTACAGTACACAGGGGGTGAAATTCTGAAACTATTCCTAACCCTAAAACTAAGCCTAACCCTATACTCATCTCAAGCATTACCATTATGTCAGCAATGCTCAAGTACCTGCAATCCAATGGTATTCCTCACGCTCATGAACATACTTGCCCTATACTTCATATTCACCCTGCAATCATCAGGTAATTGAACTCCATTCATATTCACAATGCCTAACCTAACTCT
>NW_022945812.1:0-242 GCF_012274545.1 Fukomys damarensis | reverse complement strand
AAAACAAAAAGAGATTGAGGATCAAAAGTTCTATTCCTTTTCCATATCACAGTGCAACACGGGCCAAGCTGTCCCATGTTGGTAGGTCTATTTCCAGGAAATCTATTCCATGGCTTTATTGGGTTTTGATTTATAGGGAGAAAATTGCACATACTCAAAATATATAATTTGATAATTTCTTAAAAACTATCTTAACCATTTTAAGTATGCAGTTCCATAGAGTTACACTGCTGTGTAACCAG
>NW_022945811.1:0-235 GCF_012274545.1 Fukomys damarensis | reverse complement strand
TTAAGCATCTCATGAATGCTTCATCTCTCTCCCAAATATAATACAGTGATAATTTCCACACTCCTATGTATTTTCTGTGGCTCTGCAGCCCACAGAGAACAAGCAGAAGATCCATAGCAGGCCCTTCATGAACATGAGTGAAGCACAGGGGACTGTGCTGCACATGAGTTAATAGGGGATGGACAAAGGGGAGAGGAAGTGTGTGGCTCATTCTGTCAAATGTGATGATTTATGA
>NW_022945810.1:0-254 GCF_012274545.1 Fukomys damarensis | reverse complement strand
TGTGTATTATCTATACGTCATCCCTAATTATGTCATTAGTTTGTGTCCCCGGGTGCCTTTGTGCAAGCCTTTTCAAGTGCCTCTGGTCTTGGAGTATTAATGAGGTCTCAGGATGGCCTCCAGCATCTATGTGATTATCTTGATGTTCTCTGGCTTCTCCCCACTCCTCTCACTCCAAGCCAATCACCGCATTTCTTAAGCATTTAAGAAGCAAAGCCAAGCACACTCTGCCTCGAGGGTCTTTGCTTGCTGTT
>NW_022945809.1:0-218 GCF_012274545.1 Fukomys damarensis | reverse complement strand
TTCCATCAGTGTGGATTTCTGACTTCCATTCGGCTGTGTAGCTTTATAAAATATCTGCTATTGGCACTTCTAAGTTAGAAAACGAAAATGAAATCCAGCTTGCTAATATACCTCTAAGATAGTAGGCAGGTTCATTTTGTAAATGTAACTATCCGCTTCTCTAGCCTGAGAAACAGTGTTTCAGCTAGGAGTAGCTTTAAGTAAAATCTGCTGTTTGC
>NW_022945808.1:0-292 GCF_012274545.1 Fukomys damarensis | reverse complement strand
CCTGTCTCTGTGCAGTACTTCACATTCATGAAACTGACCGCTTTCGCTTTAAAAAGTGAAGCGGTGAGAGAAGCTGTTTCCCGGGGAAAACTGCACTTTAATCGACAGAAGCTCTGGGCAAATTGCATTTGTGTGCTAACGTCAAACTGAAGATATCCCCAAGTATACAGAGTTCTGGAGGCTTGTGTGCACACCTAGCTGCTAGGCACTCCTTTACGCCTGAAGGGCTTCACTGCTAAAAGTGCCTCACAACAGTGTTTCAATCTCTTCCAGGCAGAGACCTACAAACAAA
>NW_022945807.1:0-203 GCF_012274545.1 Fukomys damarensis | reverse complement strand
GATATTCATGTTTATAGCAGCAGAACTCATAGTAGCTAAATCTGAGAAATGGCCTGTATGCTCTTCAGCAGATGAATGGATAAAGAAAATTGGAGTACTGTTCAGCCATAAAGAAGGATAAATTTGAGTCTTTTGTAGGGAAATGGATTTATCTTGTGACCATAATGTTGAGTGAAATGAATAAGGCACAGAAGGTTAAATAT
>NW_022945806.1:0-350 GCF_012274545.1 Fukomys damarensis | reverse complement strand
AGAAGATATTCTGACTCCTCTTTTTCTTTGAAGTTGTCTCAGCCCCTGCACCTTAATCTTTTCCTCATCCCAAGAATTTATCTATTCTATAATTCCAAATATTTCTCTATTTCCCAGACCTTCAGTTTCATATCAATCAGACTAACAAAAATGGAAACTGCAAGAGTCACTACATCTAAAAATAAGGCCCTGACATTCTACTCTACAACAAGCACAAACTAATGCAACCAAATAAAGAGTTAAAAGTGAAAACTGCGTGCCAGTCCTTAGCAAATGGTATGGTTCTGCTAATTTCTGTGCTCATCATCATTTAGGCTGGAATAAGAGGAAATGTGTCACAGGAGGATGGG
>NW_022945805.1:0-221 GCF_012274545.1 Fukomys damarensis | reverse complement strand
AAGTGCTGGGATTACAGGGTGTGTTACCAACTGTTTCCTCATCTGTACAACTGATGGTCTCTCAGGCCCTCTGAGCTTGGTTTTAAGTCTGCAACCCAAGATGGCTTATAAGTAGATGGAGTACAGTTTATGAGAAGTTGCTGATGATTGGCATTTAGTCATTCAATAAAGTTTGCTAATATTCTGCAATAGACCCTAGGTCAGTGAATGTCCAAACTGCA
>NW_022945804.1:0-216 GCF_012274545.1 Fukomys damarensis | reverse complement strand
TTTATTTATTTATTTATTTTGCAGTAGTAGTGATTGAACCTAAGACCCTTTCACTGAGCTGCATTCCCTGCCTTTCAGAATTTCTAATTTGAGATGGGGACTGGCTAAGTCACTGAGTGGCCCAAACTGGGTTTGAAATGGTGCTTCTCTTGCCTCAGCCTCTCAAAGCTCTGGGGTGACAGGTGTTTGCAGCCACACCTGGTGGCGACTGCTTAT
>NW_022945803.1:0-306 GCF_012274545.1 Fukomys damarensis | reverse complement strand
TGAGACTTTACCAGTGAAGTCCACATCTTATATGAAGTAGAAGTGTATTCCTTTTTGTTTGTACGTCTCTCCCTGGCAGAGTTTGAAACCCTGCTGTGAGGGGTTCTACAAGAAAAGTTCTTACTGCCTAAGAGAGTGTGAAGCAGGTCTGAGTGCGCACAAGCCTCCAGAACTCTGCATAGTTGGAGATATGCTCAGTTTGAGGTTAGAACACAAACACACACTGTAGAGTGCTTCTGCAGGTTAAACTGCAGTTTTCCCTGGGAAACAGCTTCTTTCAGTGCTTAGCCCTTTGAAACCAAAGCA
>NW_022945802.1:0-764 GCF_012274545.1 Fukomys damarensis | reverse complement strand
TGGCAAAGGGCAGATACCTCTGATCTTGGGATGTAGTAGATTTTAACAGCTTAGTGATGGGTCTGTCATGTTGACCCTGGGCCAGTTTCGTAGTATACAAGGAAAATACTTCACTACCCACCTTATAACTCCGTTCCTAGATAATATATCCTCACAACATTAGTACTTTACCTTACTTTTCCTCCTGATTCCAGTGCACTCTAAAATATTTCCACTCTCATATTTATGGATAAATTAATCTTATCTTTCAGTGCTATTCTGCTACCCTACTTATCGAACTGTTTCTGTCAAATAAGACTTATCCTTTCATTCCTCCAGAAATATTTCATAGTTCTTTTTCTAAAAACTCTTTGAAATGTCCATTTTTATATTTGTACTCAAAGTGTCCAAATTTATTTTGTAATTAATCATACTTTGCTTACTGATTGATGTATAAATGGTTGAAAATAATATCTCCAACCACCTTTAATGCTTTTTGTTCAAATTATCAGTTTTCATTTTGTCCTACTTTTTATATCACATCTGGTGCTCTTGAGGTTACTTCCTGGGATCTTTTTTCTCAATTTTTCAACATGTCTTTGTTTCAAATCTTAGGTTTCCTTGTAAGAAGTAAGCTTCTTGCTTGGGAAAGAACCAAAGCACAAACAGTGAGGTGTATTTGGCACTTGGTATTCTGTTCCAAATGTCAGACAAAATGTAGAAAATTTTGATCCTGAAAATGACCATTGTACCCACAGGTTTCTGACTGTTCACCTTGCTACCCT
>NW_022945801.1:0-524 GCF_012274545.1 Fukomys damarensis | reverse complement strand
ATCCCCAATACCAAATAAATAAATAAATGTAACTTCCTAAATTTTGGAGTTCAGTTGTTCAGTAGTTTTCCAAAAGTTAACTTTGGAACCATGATAGTGTTGCTACTTACTGATTTTGCCAAGGTAAGTAGAACATACAAATTACTATCACCAAAATTTCATAAAGAAATGGCTGTACTGATTAACACTACATTTTCCATCTTTTGCTCTTTCTAGTAACACAGGAAAAAAATGTAGAAATGACTCATCTAGAATCTAACAGTACTGTCTTTTTTTCCAAAGGTACCACAATTGGAATCTGCTAGTTTTTTGATGGTCACACATTTCATCTTTCATGTAAAATTTTTTACCAGACAAGTTCCTCAAAACCTTTAAGAGATAATGAGAAAAAAATATATCTTTAAGGCACTTTGTGTTGTAAATATTTTTCCTTGTGGCTCCAGTCATATAAACTTCCAGCTTTACCCTCACCTATCCTCAGTCCTTCATCTATTGTAGTAGAGTGGTGCTGATTAACAAAAGGA
>NW_022945800.1:0-227 GCF_012274545.1 Fukomys damarensis | reverse complement strand
CACCAATTAGACAAGAGAAAGAAATAAAAACAACAAAGATAGGAAAGGAAGAAGTGAAATTGTAATTGTTTTCTGATGATATGATACTCTAGAATACCTAAAAACTCCGCCAAAAGACTTCTAGACCTAATTGACAGATTCAATAAAGTAGCTGGATACAAGACAAATACTAAAAAATCAGTAGCCTTCTTGTACACAAATAATAGACTCACTGAGAGTGAAATTAG
>NW_022945799.1:0-204 GCF_012274545.1 Fukomys damarensis | reverse complement strand
TAATTGTGCTTCTTATGTTGCTCTGACTTTGTCCTCACACTTAGTATATTTTCAAGGTTCATACATGGTTTACAGCTGAGTAATATATGTCATTGTATAGATATACTATGATTTGTTTATCTACTTATCAGCCGAAGTAGCCGCATTGTTTTTACCTTTCAGCAATTATGAACACTGCTGCTATGAACATCTGTATTGTTATGC
>NW_022945798.1:0-243 GCF_012274545.1 Fukomys damarensis | reverse complement strand
TCATTTCGATCCAATCCACTCCACCTGTTTTTCCTCTGGTTACTTGTACTCTTGGTATCGTATGTAGGAAACCGTTGGCTCATATCAGGTCATGAGCATTTCCTCCTGTTTTCTTCTAGGGGTTTTGTAGCTGCAGCTCTTATATTATATTAGGTACGTGATACGTTTTGTGTGGGTTTTTACACATGGTGTAGTGTCCCACTTCATCCCGCACGTAGGGATGCAGTTGTCCCCGCAGCCTTT
>NW_022945797.1:0-332 GCF_012274545.1 Fukomys damarensis | reverse complement strand
AAATCACGTCAACATGTCTAACATTTTCCATAATAGAGCATATATAAAGCTTTATAATTTTTTAAAAAGTGGGATAATTCTCTCGAGTTTTATAAAAACCAATCCTAAACAAGTAAAACCTGAACATAGAGTCTCCAAAATACTGTAGCCAGATTCTGTAATTTTCTATTTTTTTCTAACTGGCTGTTGGCTGGTTATTAAAAGCATTATAGCAAATAAGGAAACAGTTATGTAGAGATAATGCTTAAAAGAAAAGAACTTGAAATTAACATAACATCCCAGTTATTTAATAATATAATTTGCTCCTATATCTGTAGGGGGAAAATAGGAGA
>NW_022945796.1:0-494 GCF_012274545.1 Fukomys damarensis | reverse complement strand
TCTTTTGTTTCTTTTGTTAGATTGATTCCTAGATACTTCATTTTTTTTGGATGCTATTGTAAACGGAATTTTTTCTCATTTCTCTCTCTGTGTGTCTGTTATTTGTGTATAAGAAGGCTATTGATTTTTGGGTATTCACCTTGTATCCAGATACTCTACTGAATCTGTCAGTTAAGTCTAGAAGTTTTTTGATGGAGTTTTTTGGATCTTCAATGTAGTATCAGCAAATAATGACAGTTTAACTTCTTCCTTCCTATCTTTATTGCTTTAATTTCTTTCTCTTGTCCGATAGCTGTGGCTAATGTTTCCAGAACTATATTGAAGATAAGTGGTGATAATGGGCATCCTTGTCTTGTTCCTGATTTTAACATGAAGGTTTTCAGTTTTTAGCCATTCAATATGATGTTGGCTGATGGTTTTTCATATATAGTCTTTATTAAATTGAGGTATAGACCATCTATTCCAATTTTTTTCAGGGTTTTTATCATGAATGG
>NW_022945795.1:0-260 GCF_012274545.1 Fukomys damarensis | reverse complement strand
TCCCCCAGCTGGCTTTGCTCTTGGCATTTGCTGATCTGGCTTGCCTTCAGACCCTTGAAGTTTCCCACAGCCTGACCCTGGGTGGCTAGCCCTGGCACAGGTCTTCTTCCCTCTATGGACCTGATGGACAAACGACCACCTTTTCCCTGACCCAGCACGAGGTGCCATCCCTGGAGTCCCACACTTGGAACAACTCGGGCATTTCCTGAGCACCAGCTCGCCTGAATTCACGTGTGTGCACCTGAGGGCCAAGGATTTGA
>NW_022945794.1:0-1359 GCF_012274545.1 Fukomys damarensis | reverse complement strand
TCCATAGATGTTAGGGATCCACGTAATGTTTCTCACCATTGTAATCATTTGGCAGAAAAAGAGGAAAAGGATAAATGGTTGAGGGTGACTTTATCTTGATATTTTCTTTTAAATGTATGAATTTTGTTGAAAGCGTCAGCCCTATGCAATTTGATTCTACCCCCCACCCCAGAAAAAAAGGTTAAAATGATTTGGATAGTATGATGAAAATATGTACCATCGAAACGCTAATATGAATACAGCATTTGCATAAGCCAATATTTGATCATGGGATGTGTAGATTTCAGGAAGAGATTTCACCTATTATTTGAGAAATACATTCAAGAGAGTAATTGTTATAAAATCTTAAGAAATCATTTCTGCTGTTCACTTGTTATATTTTCTATAATCTTTACATAGAATAATCAGGAATTATTCTTTACATGTTTGAACCTGTAAGAACATAGAACCTATCTGTAATTCAACCCTTTCATTTTATGTGACTGCAAATCAGTTCATAATCTCAACAAACTTATAGAAAATATCTTTGTAATATCATCACCATCTTTGAAATTTGAGAAAGTTATGGCAAAGTAACATTCAATCGATTTTCTTAGATTGAGAAGTTTCCTTTTTTTAACTTTAACAAAGCAGCTGAAGATAAAATAAAGGACATAAAGAACACAGCACATAAACTGATTACACTGCAAAGTATAATGGAAAACTTGTGCACTGCAATGTTTGAGTAAATGACAGGCATATAATTGTAAGTGCTTCTTTCTTCAAAGTAGCATATGGAAAACAGGAAATAGATTTGAAATAATCTTAATGAAGAAGCAAAATTACTTTCTCTTTAGTATTCATTTCTTAGAGGAATATTTAACATGTTTTGTATTTGAACACAGAAAATCTTAGGGAAGTACATTAATGATGTGGGTTGAGTCAAATGCATAGCAAGTCTTCAATCTTTAGACAACATCTATTACATAATGAGAGATTATTTAATTGAAATATCCTCTAGATTTTCAAGATTATCATGTTTTACTTTACAATAAAATATCAGTTTGAATTCTATCAATGGCTTAAAAAAGGCCTGTGAACACAGTATAAACAGTGACTAAATTTTCTAGCTACCATGGAGCTTTTCCATAGCAAGTTAATTTCATAATTCATAGCATTCTTCTAAAAACACTTATTAGATAGAATTTTAATTTACTTTTTACTTCAAAGGTTAAAAAGTCCCAACTTTTACTTTAAAAGTTTACAAGTTGGAGTGTTACATTCTTACACATTGTGCAGTTTTTTTAATATAAACTTTATTTTTATAAATGTATAAAGTGGTTTGAAATAAAATATAGTGTTGTATAGGCCACACAAAAA
>NW_022945793.1:0-868 GCF_012274545.1 Fukomys damarensis | reverse complement strand
ATGCATTACTAAGTCATGTAAGTCAGTAGGGTATCACATATTTAACTTTACTAAATATTGACATATTTTTCCCACTTTGATCAAATTATTAATTTGAAGTCCTACTAGCAGTGTTTGAATTCCCACTTTTTCATTCTTAGGAATCTTATTAATATCTGCATGTATTATCATTCCAATGACTCGATCATTTGCTTTATGGGTTTTTCTCCTTTTAGTAATTTTGTCCTTTATTTTAACTTGATACTATGAATAAAAACAAGGCGTTCATGTCACTTATAACCGTATCTTGTTTGTGTCTTAATTTTATGACTCCTACTTCCAGGACAACCATCTTCAATTTCTCTATCTCATTTCTTTTTGAAAGTCATTGCGATCCATGAAACCTATTACCTTTTCCTTTACTTTTTGCCCCCAGTGCCTGTATTTCTCCTTTTGCCCAAATTGGGTAATATGCCTCCAGACTATGGTCACTTCTGGGCATGCATCATTGTTTCCTCCCTCTTGGTATTGTATTCCACTGGAAAATTCCCAATTACCATAGTTAATTCAATTCCCAACCCACTCCATCCCTGCTTCTGTGCAGGTGAGTGGGGCTGAAGACAATGACGATGGCAATTCTCAACCTGACTGTGTAATCACTTTACTTGTGTGCCATCCAGAAAACCCTCATATTTTTTGGTTTGATCACTCTATTAGCAGAGCAGAGTCCTTAATGTGTGTGGTTCAATGAATCAAAATTTCCCCTCATAAAGTTTGCATTTTGCATCCTTCTTCATCACTTAGATTTTAAGACAAAATAAGTCTCTGTAAAATGAACAGCTTCAAATAATGAATTTCTTTTAGTTCAAGATTATTAAGGTTGAAGTAG
>NW_022945792.1:0-208 GCF_012274545.1 Fukomys damarensis | reverse complement strand
AACTGAGCCCTCCCTGACTTGCTTGCCTCCAGCAGACAGGTTCTGCAATGGGTAGCAATGTAGGCAGCACATCCTCACCCCAGCAGCCATTCAGCAGTCCTCTGAGGACTGCTCAGCCAAGCAGTGTGCTGGCCCTGGTCCTGGTATGCACCCAGTGGATGGTTTAGGAGTGGGTAGGCATCTTTACCTCACCAAAAAGTCATACAGA
>NW_022945791.1:0-214 GCF_012274545.1 Fukomys damarensis | reverse complement strand
TTGTTTTGAAACAGTTGCAAAATGGTAGAAACACAGACCCTGTTCTTTGGCAAGAAATGCATATTACAGGAGAAAAAGAGTCAAACTACCCTGCGTTCCTCTTTACTCAAATAGCCTCTGAAAAATTTGATGAGGCTTCCAGTGTCACTGGTCTTGACTACTGACAGATTACTTTGATAGTAGTGTTCTGTGATATTTACATGTAGATTTCCTA
>NW_022945790.1:0-404 GCF_012274545.1 Fukomys damarensis | reverse complement strand
AGTGATTCATGAATTGGGCAATTCCAAATCCAAAGCAGCCTGGTAGTTACACTGAGGGAGCAAGGGGAAGACTTTCATAGTCTGAAACTTGAGCTATGAAGGAAAGAAAATATTTAATTTGTTATGGTAATTCAATTGCCTTACTTGATGTATTCCACTGCAGTGTATCTAGTTCTATGTCTATTGGCTGCTTCTGATTGCTTGAGCTTAAACTCTGATTTTTTTAATGTAGTCATTTATCAGAAATAGCTTGCAAATCAAACCAATTAAGGTAATTTACAAGGACTAACTGTATTTATATGCTCAAGGATTATTCAAGACTGGTTTTCATCATAATTGACTTTATCAAAATCTGTTCTTAAACAATGGTAAGGAACTTTCCTTAAAAAGAAGGCATGATATTA
>NW_022945789.1:0-371 GCF_012274545.1 Fukomys damarensis | reverse complement strand
TCAGGAGAGGCTGAAATAAACATGTAATTACCATGAAATTTGGTGAGATCCACAAAGGAAGTTTGGGAAACTGAAGGCATATATCTGCATAAACATACACATACGCATTTTCATAAGGTGCTTCAAACTCACAGCATGTCCTAAGGGCACAGAGATATTCATTTTTTAACTCTGCTCTTGGGGGCCTGGACCGATGTTTGGGACCAAACCAGTATCAGAGATTTCAGCCCGTTTGGTGGCATCCAACTTGCGGCCTTTTGCTCACGCTGCAATCTTTACTGAATATCAATCCTAACAGTGAGTGCTCTTGCTCTTTGTTTGTCAGCAAAATCTGTTTTCCAATAGTTCATAGAAAAGGGACATTCGGCCTT
>NW_022945788.1:0-201 GCF_012274545.1 Fukomys damarensis | reverse complement strand
TGCAGTTGTAAAATAAAAATGTACAGCTAGTTTCTAATTTCAAAGATATATTTTTTGAAATACGTCACAGAGAAATCTGATGATTCCATAAAGTACCCTTCCAGTGACTTGCAGGTGTCCCTTGGTGATCATGTGGATTTGGGTACTTTGTGGATATTCAGATTCATGAGGCTCAATTCCTGGCACAAGGTGGCATAATTT
>NW_022945787.1:0-232 GCF_012274545.1 Fukomys damarensis | reverse complement strand
CCAGAACTAGGGTGATGTACGTACAAGCCAAGGAACACC
This sequence comes from Fukomys damarensis, assembly GCF_012274545.1. Lineage (NCBI taxonomy): Eukaryota > Metazoa > Chordata > Mammalia > Rodentia > Bathyergidae > Fukomys > Fukomys damarensis. Next base: position 193 of record NW_022945787.1, on the reverse strand, counting down.
AAGATACCAGAACATGCCAAAGGCCGGAAGAAATCAAGAACTCTCTCTCTGTGGGCTTCTGAGGAGCTGTGGCTGCAGCTGAGTCCAAGATCTCAGACTTCTACCCTCCAGGATTATGAGAGAATGGATTTGTTTTAAGCTACTACATTGACCTAAAATCTCTAGTCCCTGCTCTGGGAGAAAAGGCCCTCCC
>NW_022945786.1:0-207 GCF_012274545.1 Fukomys damarensis | reverse complement strand
GCCTCCAGGAGGATTGCTGCTCTGCCCATTGGAGGTTTGAGCCCAGCCAGACCTACACCAGGCGTTCGCATACAGGACTGAGGAGATGACAGATGTGTGTAGTAATCTGGTGAAGCTACAGTAGAAAATAAATACACCTCTCCCTCTGCCCAAACTCTCAGGGCAAACCATACTCTGGCCCGGGGGTGTGGGGCCATTTCCCAAACC
>NW_022945785.1:0-271 GCF_012274545.1 Fukomys damarensis | reverse complement strand
AAAGGGTTAATAAAATATTTAACAGTATTCCATAAATAATTTTAAGAGTTATTCATTGAAACAAGGAATAAATAAGAAAAGCACTGAATCTATTTTTTTCTCTCACAGCTGCTAATGTAAGCTGGGTTAATATAATTCCTTGGTGTGAATAGTAACAGACAAAAGGATATGTTTTAATGTGTAGCATGGAACACTGTCTGACTTGCTATTAGGTTATTTATTTTTTTATTTTTTGTAGTACCAGAGATCGAACATGGCTCCTTGTGCTTGT
>NW_022945784.1:0-861 GCF_012274545.1 Fukomys damarensis | reverse complement strand
TGAATGTGAAGTACTCCACAGAGAAAGGTGATGCAACTCGGTGAGTTTACCAGTGAAGTCCACATCTTCTGTGGAGTACAACTGTATTCCGTTTTGTTTGTAGGTCTCTGTCTGGCAGAGATTGAAACTCTGTTTTGAGGTACTTGTACCAGAAGAGCTCTTAAGGCCTAAGAGAGTCCCTAGCAGCTCTGAGTGCACACCAGCCTCCAGAAATCTGTATACATGGTGATAGGTTCAGTTTGACGTTAGAACACAAATGCACTTTGCAGAGCACTTCTGGGTTTTAAAGTGCAGTTTTCCCTGGGAAACAGCTTCTTTCCCCGCTTAGCCCTTTAAAGTGTAAGCTTTCAGTTTCATGAATGTGAAGTACTCCACAGAGAAAGGTGCTGAAACTGTGAGTTTACCAGTGAAGTCCACGTCATATATGGAGTACAACTGTATTCCTTTCTGTTTGTAGGTCTCTGCCTGGCAGAGATTGAAATACTGTTGCGAGGCCCTTGTGCCAGAAAAGTTCTGAGGCCTGAGAGAGTGCCTAGCAGCTCTGAGTGCACACAAGCCTCCAGTACTCTGTATACTTGTTTAAAGGTTCAGTTTGACATTAGAACACAAAGTCACATTTCAGAGGACTTGTGCAGTCTAAAATGCAGTTTTCTGTGGGAAACAGTTTCTTTTGCCACTTAGCCATTTAAAGTGAAAGTGGTCAGTTTCATGAACACGAAGTACTCCACAGATTAACATGCTACAAATCTGTGAGTTTACCAGTGAAGTCCACAGCTTATGTGGAGTGCAACTGTTTTGCTTTTTGTTTGTAGGTCTCTGCCTGGCAGAGATTGAAACACTGTTGTGAGGCACTTTAGCAGA
>NW_022945783.1:0-216 GCF_012274545.1 Fukomys damarensis | reverse complement strand
CATTGGGTTTTTTTACTGCTAAAATGGGAGTGTTAAAGGGAGAGTTGGCATGTCTCAGGAGTCACTTTTGTAAGAGATCATGTACTATGGGAGTTAGTCCCTCTAAGCTAGAGTGGGGGAGAGGATATTATGCTAAGCTAGGGAACTGTGAGAGATTTTTAAGGAGAATTCTGACAGGGGGACATTTGGCTATTGAGGGAGAGTGAATATCCCACA
>NW_022945782.1:0-265 GCF_012274545.1 Fukomys damarensis | reverse complement strand
AATCTTAGACTATGTATCTCACAAAGTGCTCCATTTACTCTAGGAAGCCAGGTGAGGCAGTGCTGATGCGTCTGTGAAGCCCAGATACTCCCAGATGTTTAACACTCAGGTAACGTGACCGTTCACACCAGCGCCAGGGCAGCTGAGCTCATCACGTCACTTTTGGTTCCGAACACGTGATCTGATTCCCATTCTTTGTACGATGCTTTTTGCTTTAAACTATGTTGTTCATATTTTTTAGAAATTAGGATTTTCTCTATTCCTT
>NW_022945781.1:0-222 GCF_012274545.1 Fukomys damarensis | reverse complement strand
TCTATTAATTATATCCTTTTAAAATCCTGACATATATTTGACTTGACAAGAAAAACAATGAAAAGGTAAATAAGTGTAAGAGAGCCTGATGATACTTATTTTGAAATCAATTTCATTTACTTTTTCTCTTTTAGAATTAAAAGAATTTCTGTTTTAGTGTCATGTAATGCAAACAGCAAATGCTCAGTTTTTTGTTCATATTGTGTAAAACCTGGACTAGAT
>NW_022945780.1:0-212 GCF_012274545.1 Fukomys damarensis | reverse complement strand
CATGGTGTTGTTGCCTTCATTGTCTTTTTCTAGGATCTTCTTTAGAATTGCTTGTAGTGCTGCATTGGTATTCAAGTAGTTTCTCAGGTGTTCCTTGTCTTGGAAGTGTCTTATTTCCCCATCCATTTTTAAAGAGAGTTTTGCTGGACACATCAGTCTAGGTTGAAGGTTGTTCTCTTTTAGTACTTGAAATATCTCACTCCAGGCTCTCC